>NC_079208.1:18521212-18721212 GCF_026745355.1 Beta vulgaris subsp. vulgaris
CTTGATCATCACTTCCTTATGATTGTTTTCAACGGTTTTATCAAGCTTGAACATGATATCCTTCAAATTCGTCAACTTCTTATTCATCTTTTGGAGAGTCGTGGTCATATCTTCAATTCTTCTATTTCAACCACCTTCTTCCCTTTTTCCTTTTCTTTTTCTTCTCTTTGTTTTTCTTTTTCGATTTTTTCATTTTTCTTTTTCTTTTTCCTTCTCTACCTCAAATTTGGTTTCATCATCCTTTTCTCCATCACATTCATCAATGTGTTCCCTAGAGATGGGAACAACAAATTCTTCATCCTCATCCGCATTATCAACCACATTGACTCGGCCTCGAGTTACAATTCCATCCACCACACTTACTTTCAAGAACTTTGGGAACCCTTCGCACTCTTGGTTGTTCCTTTCACTGGAACAACAGGTTCCCCCTCAATTTTTGCATGTGATTCCTCCACTTCCATTTCCCAAGTTTCTTCAGTTTGCTTCCTCTTTCTCAAAATCTATTTTGATGGATTGGGAGAGATATCCATGGGAGTTGGAGATTCGATGTGAGTGGAAGAGGGAGGGGGTTTTTCGGGTTTTTGGTTAGAGAGAGAATGAGAGGTTTGTTTGGTGTTCATGATTTAGGAGATTTTTCGGTTTTATTTGAGGTGAAAAGGTGTTATTTTGGTTTAAGGGGAAAACTAGGGAGTAATGAAGGAAGGTGAAAAGTAAAAAAAATTTACTTAACCATGTATTGTACACGGTTTGAAGAGAGAGAAAAAAAATAAAGAAAATTAAGTAAAGAAATTAAAGATAATATTTCCCAACTAATTTGAGAAATATTAGGAGAGAATAAATGGATTAGAATCAGATTTTTAGGAGAAAAAATCTAAACAAAATATTTTTTGGATTTTGATTTTGAATTTCGAAATTTGAAAAATAAAACCTAGTTTAAATATGCTGGGAACAGCGTTTGGGAACAGCGAATGGAAACAACAAGTTTTGCTACTTTGGAACGCAATTAATAATTTAATCCTTGTCATCTTAAGGCATAGAATTGTCTTATGAAAATAAGGGGAATATTATTGGACTTGTGAGCAGTTTCAGACATTTTTACTCATACATATGAAATAATCATATAAAGATTGTGATGCATTTTAAACAAATAAAAACATCAAATTTACTCACTCATACATAATGTCAAAGATCACAAAGGGAGAAAAGATTATAGCAATTCATTTCAACTTAATCAAGCCAATTCAAGTCTCTTTTTCAAACCTATCTCTATTTAAGGGCTTAGTCAAGAATATCAGCAATCTATGTTCAGTTTCCAAAATTCCATTTTAATAAGCCCTTTTCAACATTATCTTTAGAAATGATGCCTAATATGGATTGTTGACTCTAGAATGATGCACGGGATCTTTAGAAATACTAATGCACTAATATTATTAAATTTATCACAATAGATGGGAACACATTCAAAGTAAATTCCGTAGTCACAGTTTGTTGTTTTATCCATAGCATTTGGGAACAACATGCTGTGCTGCAACATATTCAGCCTCAGCTGTAGATAAAGCAATGTGTTTTGCTTCTTGGTGCTCCAAGAAACAAACTATGACTAAGGAACTGAACCATACCTGATGTACTCTTTCTATTGACCAGATCTCCTGCATAGTCAGCATCCGCAAATCCTTTAATTCAAAGGTATCACTTCTCGAATAGAATAGGCTTAAATCTCTGTTCCCTTGAGGTATCTTAGGATTCTCTTCACGTGTGAGATGAGATTCCTTTGGATTGGCTTGAAACCTTGCACATAACCTACACTGAAAGCAATATCAGGACGACTTGCAGTTAGATATATAATGAGCCAATCATACCTCGATACTTGGTTTGATCCACACTTGTTCCTATAGAATCTTCATCCAATCTGGTTGAAGTTCCCATAGGTGTATGATTTACTTTGGATGCTCCAAACCATACTTTTTCAATAGTTCCTTTATGTACTTTTGTTGATGGATGTAGATTCCTTCTTCTGTTTGCTTGATTTGCAACCCCAAGAAGAAGTTAGCTCACCCATCATACTCATTTCAAATTCTTTACTCATGAGATTAGCAAAGTCCTTGCACAAAGATTCATTAGTGGCACCAAATATAATATCATCAACATATATTTGAACAACTAATAAATGTTTTCCTTTTGATTTTAAAAACAAGGTTCGATCCAATTTTCCTCTTTTAAACTCATTTTCAAGAAGGAACTTAGAAAGTCTTTCATACCATGCTCTTGGAGCTTGCTTTAACCCATAAAGAGCTTTGTCAAGCTTAAAGACATGATTAGGAAATTCTTTATTTTCAAAACCTGGAGGTTGTTCTACAAATACCTCCTCATTAGATAACCATTTAAAAAGCACATTTACATCCATTTGATACAATTTAAAACCCATGAAGCAGCAAATGCTAAAATTCTAATTGCTTCCAATCTTGCAACAGGTAGCAAAAGTTTCTTCATAATCATCCTTCCTGTTGATTGTATCCTTTCACAACTAACCGGCCTTGTTTCTTATATGGTTCCGAACTCATCAATTTGTTTCTAAACACCCATTTAAACCAATAACCTTTGTGTTAGGTTTAGGTTCAAGGTGCCAAACTTTGTTTCTTTCAAATTGATGAAGTTCATCCTGCATAGCTACAATCCAATCAGCATCAGTGAGAGCTTCTTCATGTTCCTGGTTCCACATAGAAAGAAAAGCATGAAAAGCACAAAATTTTCAATTGAGATCTCGTTTGAGTTCCCTTGTTAATGTCACTGATTATGAGTTCCACCGGATGGGAACGATGAGTTTTCCAAGGCTTTGGTTGGAAATCCTAGATGGAGACTTGTTTCCTTGATATCTTCATTTCCCTGTCTTGGGAACCAGGTTCAACAATAGTGGATTCATTCACTGTTATCCACCTAGTTCTTCTTCTTTCATTGGGAACAGGAACAGGATGTTGTTCCCTTGGCTTTGTTCCCATGACTTCTCTTCCAAAGTCTCATCAATAGACTTTTGATCTCAACCTATTTCGAAGTCATCTCAACCTGTGTGCTTGACAAATTTATCTGTTTCATCAAAAATAACATGCACACTTTCTTCTACACACATAGACCTTTTATTATAACTCTATAAGCTTGCTACTAGAAGATATCCTAAGAATACAGCTTCTTCACTTCTAGCATCAAATTTTCCAAATTTTGTTTCCCATTATTATGAACAAAACATTTACATCCAAATGTTCTGAAATATGTAATATTGGGCTTTTTACCAAAATAGCTCATAAGGAGTTTTATTTAATAAAGGTCTACCATGGCACGATTTATAATATGACAAGCAGTATTCACAGCTTCGCCCAAAATTTTAGGAAGACCACTAGCTATAACATAGTCCTAGCCATTTCCTTCTATGTTCTATTCTTCCTTTCAACAACACCATTTTGTTGAGGTGTTCTAGGGCGGAGAAATTGTGATCTAATACCATTGTCCTACTAAAGTCATCAAACTTAAATTCTCAAATTCTTTGCCATGGTCGGATCCAAGGTGTAACAAATTTTGACCACTCAAAATTTGAACTTTCTTTGCAAAGACAAGGAACTCATCATAAGTCTCGTCCTTGCTAGAAAGAAAAATAACCCAAGTAAATCTAGAGAAGTCATCTACAATAACAACACATATTTCTTTCCACTCCTACTTTGTATCCTCATAGGTCCACATAAATCCATATGAATAACTCTAAAGGTCTTGTGGACTTACCACATTCTTGGACTTAAAGAGGACTAACATGCTTCCTTTTGCCATGCATCACAAACATGATCTAAATGAAACTTAATGGAGGTAAACCTAAAACTATTCTTTAGAACGAGTTTGTCAAGCAAGAAAAGCTAGCATGACCTAGACGCTTTGCCATAAAGATGAATCATCATCAATAACACTAAGGCATGTAATTTTTTTGGGAACAAGGTTGAGATCCACAACATATGTGTTCCCTTTCTTGTTCCTTCCAAAAGAATCCTTTGTGCTATTGTTGACATTAAACATTTTTCACTATTAAACTTCACACAGTTCCCTTATCACAGAATTGGGAATAATAACAAATTATGCTTTAATCCATCAACTAGAAAACTTATCTATGGAATGTGACGATGACTTACCAACTTTGCCCATGGCAACTATGTTACCTTTCTTGTTGTCACCAAAAGTCACACTTCCACCATATAGGCTGAGAGTGAGAGAAATCTTGATTATCTCCAGTCATATGCTTAGAACAACCACTGTCTAGGTACCATGTGTTGTTCCCCCTCACTCCAACCTGCAAGAAAACTAATTGTTAGAGTTAGGAACCCAATCTTTCTTGGGTTCCTTTCCTTCAGGAACAATAGATTTCTTTTTCCAATTATTTACTTGTTTCCAAGTTTCTATTAAGCGACCAAGTCTTTAGGACAAGAGTTCCTAAAATGACCAGTGTTCCCACAAAACATACAAACTTTATCACTTGGTAAATCAACTCTCTTTTTAGGTTTTTCAAATTTCTTTTTGTGATTAAAACCAAGACCTTCGTTCGTTTTGTTTGAGGGTTCTTAATCCATTTGGTAATAGGCATTTTTTTTTCTTCTCTTTGGTGACAGTTCCCCTTCAAGTTCCTTTTTTCTATTTCCAAAAATGAAACATGATTTTTCAATTCGTTTATTTCAGATTTGAAACTTTGCAAGGGAACTGACTTAATGTCAAATGAACTTACTTCAGGAACAAACTCTTTTATTGTGATAACTCAAGGCTTAACAAGTAGTTCTCATTTTTAAGATTTTCGAAATCCTCTTTAATTTAAGATTTTTGTAAACAATAACTCGAAAAATCTTTTCTCAATATCATTCGAACACTTTTAAGCCAAGAGGTATGTTCCTTTGAACTTAAAGCATGTTGACATTGTTTCAGTTTAATAGACTCATCTTTGCAATCATTTACGGCATCAACAATAAACTCAAATAATTTTTCTTTACTTAAAGAATTAAGACGAGTTTTGATGGTGTCTAGACTTGCCTCAAGAGATTCAATCTCTTCATCAGATTCGGAATTGTCAAGAGCCATAAGACAAAGTTTGCAGTCTCTTCATTTGGTTGAGGATCATCTTCTTCTATGAGTCAGAGTCTCCCCATGCAGCAACCATAGCTTTCTTCTATGTCAGATCGAGTATAGGATTTTGTATTCCTGTTCTATCTTTCCTTCGTTCCCTTCCTTTGCCTTTTTCTTGTTCCCATTGGGGACAATCCTTGATAAGTGCTCGAACTGCCACACTTATGACAAACAAGTTTGTTAGAATATTTCTTATTCTTACCTTTGTATCTCCTTCTTCATGTTCCTAAACATTCTTTTGAATTTTCGGACCATGAGAGCAGATTCTTCTTCGTCAATTTTCGAGTCATCACTTTCATCAGCTTTCAAGGCAATCGATTTTGCTTGGACATGCATCCATTCTCATTGTCCAATTGCAACTCATGAGTCATAAGGGAACCAGCAAGTTGTTCCAAATTGAACTTGTAAAGTCCTTAGTTTCCTGTAAGGCAGTTACCTTAGCCATCCATCGATCCCTAGGAAGGCTCCTTAGGACCTTTCGTACCTGTTCCTCAGATGTAATCACTTTCCAAGAGATGTTAGCTCATTAATAATATTATAAAGCGTGTAAACATGTCTTGGATAGATTCTTTTGACTTCATTTAAAAAGTTCATATTGGTTCATCAAAAGATCTATTTTTGATCTCTTAACTTCACTCGTACCTTCATGAGTGACTTCAAGAAGATCCCAAATTTGTTTTGCGGTTTTCATCCCATGACACGATTGTGTTCATGAGGTCCAAGACCACAATGAAGCAGTTTTATACAAGAGCATTAATTTCCATTTTTCGAAATCTTTTATCAAATCAGATATAGATTTAGGAATTACCTCTTCTTGTCATTAGTGGTAGTGACTTCAAAATACCTACCTCTATGACTCTCCATACCTGGTAATTGTCGGCTTTGATAAAGATCTCCATTCTGTTCTTCCAGTAAGTGTAGAAACTTACCATTGAACATTGGTGGCCTCTGCGTAGAGTACCCTTCTTCCAGTTTCTCTCTAGTATTCATATTTTCAAGATCTGAACTCAACAGGGTTTCCTGAGTTTTAGAGTTCCCGCTCTGATACCAATTGTTGTATAATATGAGCACTATAAGAGGGGGGTGAATTATAGTGAGAGAATAAGCTATACTTTTTGCGGAATTAAAAGTAAACTTGGGAACAAACAATGGGAACACGAGAGATTTTAGCGAGGAAAAACTTCCTAGGCCTAGTAGGAAGAAACAACCTCGACCACAAGGGATTTATTAAACAACTTTCCACTATAATAGGCCAAAACAACTCTGATTACAACCTATTACTTTTCTCTCGATTCTCAACTTAAGTCACTAACTCAAGTTCCCAACGACAGTTCCCACAACTGACGTTCTCTCAAACTTCACTCGAATTCTTTCTCTTTCTCTTGCTTCACTCAAAACTTCTCACACTTACAAGAGTTCACTCAAACCCTTAACTAAAAAATACAATTTGTAAGACAATGGAAGAGTAATTAATCCACTTCCTCCACTACTTAACTTAAATCTAAGAAGCAGTAAGTATTACGTGGTTTTAGATACTTGGGGAATAATTAAACTACTTAAATTAATTAAGACTTGGGAAATAATTAACTAAGCCCACTAACCACTAACTACAAACATGTAGCAGTAGTTTAGGCGTGGTAACATATTTTTGGGGAGTAAATAAAATATTTACTTTAAATAGTTTTTAGGAAAATATCTTTAAAAATAAGTTTGATTAAAACGAATATCATTTTTATATTTAAAACGAAAATCTTTTCAAAACCGGAAACTATATTTAATTTTGAAAACAAAATCTTTTAGTTTAATTAAAATATAAAAGATAAGATTAAAAACAGTTTGATATTTATCTTAATAAAATCAGAAAATCAATTTAAATCTTTTCCTAACAAACTAATAACAAACTCCCTAAAATAGTGGATCTAGTCAAAACTATCCTAAAACTTCTAACTAACTTTGTTAGGCGCACAACAGATATTAGGCGCACTACTTAGAAGTTATTTAGGTGTTCCTAAAGCTGTCTATAAGTCTGTTCCTTAACCTTGTTCCTAACAGTGTCAGTGTCTGTTCCTTTCATGGGAACAGAACCAAGTTCCGTTTGAGAATTCACCACAAACTAAATTGAGCTTTCACTCAACCTTAACATGAAGATATTAAATACACCCTATTGTATTATAATCTTCACTCCAAGCTTGATACTTCATCATTCGAACATCTGCACTTCGATCTTGATTAATTCTCCATTTTGATCTTCAATCAAGTATTCTCTTAGCTCGAGAATGAATTACCTAGCAATAACATAAATAAAATACACTATTTCTTTTGTGGTTAAGTCATCTTCAAAACTAAGGGGTCAACAAAAATAATACCTTTGACTTTTAAATAGTCAACCTTGGAAGAAATAACTCGTTTACATACTATCTATATAATACTATAAAGCAATAAGGATTTGCTTATGTGTCAAGAGCAAATTGAATTGCTGATGTGTCAATCCTTTGTAATATCTTTTACAATTTTTTGCCACGTGTATTTGTATCTAAATATTTCTGTTATACATTATTTTTTTAGGCATATAATTGGAAAGCTATTTAAGAAAGTTTTATGTTATGGAATGTAAATCAACTAAATTTTAGGAATCGATTGCTATTAATTAGTAATTATTTATGCATTATAAAACTGCCAAAAAAATATATCTCCTAAATCCGATATTTTAGGCACTAATTAAAATAATCATATCCCTTAAATACGGTATTTTAGAAACTAAATAAAAATTCATATCCCTTAAATTCGGTATTTTAGTTACTAATCATATATTTTGGCACTAATTAAGAAATAAATTTATAGCAAGAAGCTGATATTTTAGGTACTACTTAAGGTATTACAACTATTTAATTGAACATGTTGTACTCTCCTCTTAAACCCAAAAGCAAAAGTCTTAACAGATTATAATATTAAATTTAAAGTTTACCAAGGGACGTATTAATCATATAATAAGTTGTATTATAGGTTTTTTTTTAAAAGTTCAAATTATAAGATCATTGACCACATATTCATACCATCAAAATTATAAGTTCATTGCAAACTATAAAATCGTGGGCCATCATATTACAAAGACTACGTTGTATCCCATAAAACGATGATAATTATTAGTAAATTATATTACAATGTGATTAGCAATACAAAACACGATCCACGATAAAATCAATAATAATTGATATTAGCACCTCATGTATAACATAAAAAAAATAAACATCTTATGTATTAACACTTAGCTTGCATAAAAGAATAAACATCTTATGTACTAACACTTAGCTTGCACAAAAGAATAAACATCTTATGTACTAATACTTGCACAAAAGTCTAAAAATCTTATATACTAACACCTAATATTAAACTATCAACTAAAAAATGGATTAGCCAATATATAAATAGATAAGGAAAGATAACAAAGTCTCAACAAAAGTTAACTTTTACTTGGCTCATGAGGTTTGTAAAACTTAAAAGAAGGTAGCCTAATTGTAACAACAAGCATGAGATGTCTTAAAGTTTAGTATAATAACAATGGGACCCCTTTCATTGTACAAAATATCACATCGTAATATTTAAAATCCGCTAGAAATATGCTATCTTAACTGGTAAAATGTATGGCATCTCTAGGTAAAGTTAAAGATTAAAATTACATATAGAACTTATGTGAAATTTATTGTCCATAATTACAAGCTTTAAATTCTAAGAGAGGTGCATAAAATCTTACTTCTATCTAGAAGCCGAATATATAATCTTAACAAAATCAAAGTTTGCTAATAAAGTTCCAAACCGTAACAAACCCTTACTTAGAACTCTCAGTCCTCAATGCCATACAAATTCTGTCTTTTTCCATCTCAATTTGAACATCTAGAAAGTGATCATCATCTTCATATAAAAAACTTATGTAGATAACATCTGAATCTCAAACATCCAACATCAATGGATTAAAAACACAATCAAATTCATTTTTTCTCCATTTTCGAAAATATCAAGTGTGTTCGATGAGTCTGTGGTTGAACTTTTTGGATAACTTTTTTCGAATAAATCTGGTATTGAACGGGAACTTTTTTTCTTTAATAACATAAGATTTAATTGATCGAATGTAGCAATTTTTTGAACAAATCTCCATTTTATTTAAATATGATATTAATTACCCAAATTCAGGAGAAAGGTTCAATTAAATATAACAATTCTAGCTATGTTTTAAATCTCCATTTCTGGTTTGTAATTTGCATGGGTTCAGTTTGCCATATCAAGAGCTACCAGTATTAGGGTTTGAAATTTTATTTTTGATAAAGATCACGAGATCTCAAGACAACAAAAGAATGGGGTGAGAGGGACTGTGGAAAGTAGGGACGGTTGAAAGTGGGAAAAGAAGTGGTTATATGATCGAATCCCAATAATGGAGCGAATTGTGATTTTATTTGATCCTCAATGTGAAGCAATGGGTAGAGCAGAGACTTTTTTAGTCAACGTCGCACGATAATATTAACTACATCAGTCATTGAACGCACGGGTTATAAGTCAGTTTTAAAATAATCCTAATGAACGCTATGATTATAAAAAGTTTAAATCACCGATCTAATATTTATCCTATGATTTTGGGAGAAATTAAACATCATAAAATCATAAAATTTATAAATAAAAAAATTTCGTGCATTTTGCACGGGTCAAAACCTAGTTTATAAATATACATTAATATATATTTATAAAATTCATAAATTTACGGGGGATTACATAAATGCTCACTATACATATGTGTATATAGTCTATGTATTGGGTTAAAATTTTGCAAGACATATTGTAGGTGAGCACAATAAATGATGCTAAAAAAATTGAATAAATCGAATTTACAAACTTATAATGCACCGAAGACCATATGATATAGTTAGTTTTCCTATGATATAGTCAGTTTCGTATGATATAATTGCCTTTTATATAGTCAATTTTCGAATGATATAAATGATTTTTTTTCCTAATATAATTAGTGTTGTGAGATAAAGTCATTTTGGATTCACAATAAACTATTGGAAACCTGGTCCACTCAAGACGTTTTGAAATGATAGTCATACACTTGTATTCATACTTGATGTCTTTAGGTTGTTGCTTGTTGGGCGCTCTAAATTGGAAACTTATGTAATGAGATGTAAGGAGGGAGAAACAGGTTAAATATATACTTTTTTCGTTTCATATTAATTGTAATGTGGAGTTTTACACTTTTCAAAACATAACTTGAACTATTGATATACATTGATATTTTTTTATAGTACAAACAAAACAAATCTAATAAAATCTCGTATAATTTTTTTTCTTGCATATAAATCACAAAAATGGTCAAAGAAAAGTGTGAACAATGTAAACTGCAAATGTTGTATATTTATGGAATAGATGTACTGGTAGTCAACAACTAAAATCACAAGTTAAACCCAGTTGCTTCTAAGCCTTACAGATTGCCTTCTCATAACTTAGTATAAGTCCGCCTCACTTTGTTCCTTAAAAGGGTCATTTTGTAAGTTAAAAGAATCTTTCTAAGAGTTAAAGGAGTCACTTTGAGAAAATGGGTCACCCGTGTCAAAATTGAAATTCAAATACATGATTTCACTTTCTAGAATTGATATACTACCTCTGTTTTTATTTAGTTGCAACGTTTTGACTTTCACGCTTGCCAATGTACAATTTCAAATCGTTTTATCTCTAATTGTATTTAAGTAAAAATTATAAAAATTTGATATTATGAAAGCTTATATCGAAACGAATCAAACAAGACCCCACATGACTATATTTTGTTTAACATATAAATCAATAAATGTGGTCAAATAAGAGAACATGAATAGTGCAATTTGTCAAACATTACAACTAAAAGAGAACGGAGGTAGTACTAAATAAAAATGAAATCCAAATTTCCAAACTCTACCTTAAACTCTTTTGATACTATTCGTTACATTGTCAAGGTCTATTTACTTTTTTTTTTCACATCCAAATAGTGTCTCATATACCGTTAGTGTATTCAATTCTGTTCGACTTCTAATGATATCGATTACTTTTATTATAGAATCTGTTTAGACTTTTTGATGATATTAATTACTATTATATATCCTCACGGGGTGTGATCGTGCTACTCACACTAGCAGATGATTGGATTCTTCGAACGTATCTGAAAACTCGTCTAAATTTATAGACAAAATTTCTTTACAACTGTGCAGATATCGGGCTGCATATAGGGAAACCAGATATGTATTACAACAGCCCCCAAAAAATTTAACAATTTCCTAAACGGGCTTTCTTGTATGACAACACTACGGCTAATTTAATATTTCGGAGGGGGAGGGAGGAAGAGATTATGAATGATACATATTAGAATCGATCGGATTACAGTCTATACGTCATTGACTGTCACAGGTGCAAGAACCAAATCAAATGCAACTGGAGAGTACACGTTTATATACAAAAGCAACCAGCTAAGCCCGTCCCCAGTATTTGTAATTTGCAACTTGGATATAGTATTGCACATATACGAATCCCTCAATCCTTTGCACAAAAGCCGGATTATCTGGACCAAAAAATTTGCCTAACCTGAACATTTTAGTAAAACAACAAAATTAGAACCGCTAGCAACATAGAGTTATGTAGCCAAATTTCGTGGTCTATGCAGATACTTACAGCCGCTGCCAAATGGCTATAACACAATGCTCATCTTGGTCGCCAGTAGCCAGAACCTGCAACAACAGTTCTATCAGTAACCCAATTTTGGAGAGTAGGAAATAGCAAAATAAAATAAAATAAAATATAAAAAAAAAAGAACCAGATACTTGAGTAAACATTCATGACTAACGCAAGTACATCAAACGGCACAAACCTCTTGCGGCTACTGGAGCAGTACCATCACAAGGTGGTCTAATTGGTCGATGGTGCACTGGATGGGGAGGATAAGCCCACCCATGGTTAGGTGGTCTCATTGGTTCACAAGGACCTGAGAATATAAGGGGGACATAAGTCTTCATTGTGTGAATAAACTTAAAATGTACGATGGCATGATGGTGCTGTCAAAACACTAGTAAATCATGGAATATTAATAAATACAGTCCAATAGCTTAGCTGCCTTACTGGGAAATGGAGGTCTGGAATATCCCCAGCCATCTGTCAACTCATGTCTCGGCGGTCTGACGTTATCTTGGTCGCCATAAAATTGGCCACCCTCTGCATTCTGGCCAAAGCGAGACCGATCATAGTAGGGCGGGGGTGCAACCTCCCTTTGTGGGCGAACTTGCTGATCGGGCTGAAGAAATGAAAATTGATTGGATGACGATGGGTACGGTGGCCTAAGATTATAACCTTTGCCATACAAGTTCCCATCCATCGGTTGAAGATTATTCCCTGGTGCTACAGGATTATGCATTACAGGATATGAATTGTAAGAGCAGCTAGTTGATGGGGGCATTTGCATTGGATGGTGCATTCCAGAAGCTGGAGGTCGTGATGAAATTGCTTCTTGCATGCACTGCAACCAAAAAGCAGATATCAATATATGCTAACCCATTCAAAGAGTAATCTGCAAGACAAAAGGAGAAATATATATGCCAACCCAAAACAAAAAGATCCCCCCAGCTCAGGCAACCCTACAGCTCCACTAGATTTCAACAAAAAATTGGGAGAGGGGAGGGGGGGTTGATACAATAAATCAAGAATTGATATAATGTTCTGGACATACATTTCTACCAGCATGAAGCTGCGAATCAACATCCATGTGACACATATTAGACACATGGGGAGCAAGTGCAGGAGGTGGCGGCGGAGGTGGTGGGGGTGGAGGTGGTGGGAGAGGCGGAAGGGGAGGTGGGGAAGTAGGCAAAGGAGGTGCTCGAGGTGGTACATCATGAGGTAATGGAGGGACGAAAGAGGTGAATTGTTCTTTACAACTATGTGTATCAAGAGCAGTGTCGATAGCAGTAGTAGAAGATGGATCCATTTCAATATCACTCGAGGGAGCCACATCCTCCATTTCAAGCTCACCATCAACATCCTCCAAGATATGCTTGTGCTTCTCCGTCGCAACCACTGCAGCCACTTCATGTGATTCTTGATTTTTACAATCATGCTCAGGAGTTACAGCCTCAAAACTCCCTCCATCAGAATCTTCACTCACATCATCTTCTTCTTTAAGCATACGAGGCATGCAAAACCCAGGAAGCTGAAAGCTTGAGTTGCTGAAGAAAAAGAAAATGAAGGCATTTAAATATCTTCATCACTAAAAGCACAGTTAAGACAACTCTCTGAATACAACACTATCAATTGCAATTTAAAATGAAGGAAAAATTAACACTGGAGGTCCCAACACCCAACTATGGGTCATTGACTTTAAGTCCCAACTATTGATTATTCTCTGCAGGACATAAGGGTTGTTCTGATTTTAATACGCCAAACTAGGAAAAATAAAATTTTAAAATCATAAAAGTCCATATTTAGGTCCCAAGCAAATGATCCTAAGTTAGGCCCTAGTAGGGAACCCCAGTGTCAATTTTTCCTAAAAAGAACGAAAATATTCAATCTCAAGCAAGACAGTCCAAAGAACAGACATATGATGAAAAGACCATGTTAGTGGTATAACTCGACTTAATCTGACCCTTGAGAATAACGGACAATATCCTCGGCCACAAATTAAATGGGAAGGAGATAGATGGCAAAGGACATTCTAATGCTAAAGGTATCCAAGCATAATGCAATACCATTATTTACCAAAACTTTCAAGGATTGCTAAAGTACAACAAACTGGCCAGATTACCTTACTCCAATTGTGTACTTTCAAGGAAATAGTGCTTTGGGTAGTTTTCTTGATCTGCCATCTAGGCTGGAATTTTTCTATTGGGACTTTTAACCCAATTATTCATTGCAGTTAATCTTTTTACCTTCTGCACAAGACACTGATTGAAGCAAATTGAAACATTTACCAATTTGTAAATTATCCTCTAAGACATAATAGAAGAATATACACAAAGCCGGTTGACAACATAAAGATGGCAGGAAGGAGATGAGAAAAAGATGTAAAATACCAGAAGTGGGGTAGAAAGTGGAAGAAGATGAAGAAGAAGAAAAGAAGGTCAAAGGTAGACGAAAGAGTGTGTATGAGGAAAAGCAAAAAAATAGAAGTCTCACGCAGAGGAAAAAGAGGGAAGGATGCACAAGTCAGTCGGATTTTTTGACATTTTGGTCAGAATTTTCATTTAAGGTGATTTTTTTTAAACAGATTTGATTAACTACCAATAAAAAAAAAAGTATATAAAAAAATGAGAATTACAAAGGAAACTAATTTAAACTGATGTTTATATCAACAAAAAGGAAACATAACCAAAACTCGATCAAAGCTCCTAAGTTGGCACCACCACATGGTCCACATTCCCTGTTAGAAAAATACTAACTCTTCACTAGCAAACAGCAAGCACCATGTAACTTGTCAACTATAGATAATTACTCATGATGCTCATGTTAGTATCTCGAAGGCATATGCGAGGAACCAACAGAGCACGATTAGACCTCTGATCAGTTATGTAAGAAGGGGGAAAAAAGGAAATTAACTTGCTGCCACCTTATAGTTGGTTATGAGGGAGGGAATATTTTTTGGAAATATCTGACCGTTAGTTAACATTGGTTGCTTGAGTAAGAAGCTGTAATTAGTGGCATATATAATAGGAGAAAGGGAAGATGAGATTATGCTGAATATTGTAGACAGAGAAACACTCCTTGGACTTTGGAGAGACTTCACATCTCGAATAGTGAGGATTGTATGTAGTATTCCCGCCTAATCTGTCATCCCTGGCTACGTTCTTGCTGATATTACATGATTCCTAGCAACGTAAATGTGTCACATGAACTTTACACTTCAAGAAGATTGACAGTATCTGGGTGTCATCCCTAAAATACGAGAGCATATAAAAGTTTTTCAAATCCATACAAGATGCTTCAAACACATATGACACTTTTGGAGAGTACAAATATTACTATTGTATATTAAGCAATGAGTACAAATATTACTATTGTATATTAAGCAATATTTGCTTGAAACAACAGATCCTTCTCATCTCCTAGTAATATATACAGCATCACAACTCGTTTAACAAAGCTTTTCAATCATATCCACCATACACACCTTTTTAGCTTCAGAATCAAACAAAGAGGGAGAGTCCCAAAGCAAATTCTGGGGAGAAAACACCAAAAAAATGGTGGAAGCATAAACAACTTTCAAACCAAAGCCTAAACAAGAAAAAAAAAAAAAAAAAAAAGCTTAGAGTAAAGAAAGGGCAATATTTTATGTGGCATTTAGAGACGAAATCAAAAAAGTACAATAGGGTTAATGACATTCAAGGCTTTTAGGTGAAGGTTGGATGAAAACCATAAGCAAGCACTAGACCAATGAGAGGGAGTCTGCCAATAGCAACTAATCTATTATTGCTACTACAACTACCACTACAAGAATGAAAATAATCTCTACTATATAAGTGAAGAGCGGAGGACTTGGTGTCTATGCGCTTTTACAATTATACCCCCAACTTAAAAAAACAATTACAACTTCTCCAATTTTTGGATTTTCCACAAAACAAAATAAAAAAAATATAGTGAACTAAAGAACTCCAAGGCAATTTGTCTTTCACTTCACCAGTTTTTCGAAAACAAAAAATTAAGCTTTTTATTTGCTTTCGCACGCATTGCATGCATATTAAGCTAGTGATGTTATATGCAATCTATAACCGCTAATGTTACGTCAAAGTTCACGAGATGCATCAAGTAATTGTTATAGCCAGTCACCGTTAACCCACAAGAACCGAGATTACTCAATATAAGGGTGCGTTCTCTTCACCTTAATTAATTAAGTTTCAGGTCCAATAAGTTCAGTTCACATAAGTTTCAATTAGGTCCAATCAGGGCAATAAGCTCCAATCAGGTCTAATAAGGTCCAATAAGTTCCGGTGAGGTGCAAAAAGTTTCAATCAGGTCCAATACATTCCAATAAGGTCCAAATAATCAATGATTAATAAACATTTGTATTATTGTTCATTATTTTATTTTTCATATCACTATTAGCTGATTATGTTATTATTAAAATTTTAATTAAAGTACCACAATGATTATATCGCATTATACTTGTATTATTGTCTATTATTTTACTGAATGTTTGTATTATTGTTTATTATTTTATTATTTATATGGTCAAATAAGGTTAACAATAATAATCATCATAATTACAAGTGAGAGATGAATGTGGAGTTAGAGAAAAGGAGTTAATGAATTCTACTACCTTAAGTAAATGAAAGTGGAGAGAGTTAATGAGTTCGACTACTTAGTCATAAAACTGAAGTAGAGTGAGAGATAACTTTTCCCATACGTGGTAATTTCACTTGTTAGCAATAAATGTTAATCAACTTTTGGTTTTCTATAGTGCTTTATGAAATCAAAACAAAACTATTAAAGATATTAGCGGTGAAAATTGTGTATAAGTATATAAATAGTATTTTTTTTTTTTTTGTTAAATTGTTTAGTATAAGAGATTACTAATAATTTTTTCCTGAAGGGCAAAAATTTATAATTATTATTTCATAATAAATTTTGAGGAGTAGTATTTACATTAGGGGTAATATTTATGTTATTAGTCATCAATTTTTTTGTCTAATAAGGTCAAATAAGTTTCTTCTAGGTCCAATAAGGTCTAATAAGTTTCAATCAGGTCCAATAAGGTCTAATAAGTTTCAATTAGGTCTTTGTCTAATAAGGTCTAATAAAATCTAATCAGGTCAATAAGTTTCAATCAGGTCCAATAAATTCCAAACAGGTTCAATCGGGTCTAATAAGTTAAATTTGGTTCAATCAAGTCTAATAAGTTCAGTTCAGGTCCAATAAGTTCATTTCAGATAAGTTCCGGGGTTATTGAGGTGAAGAGAACGCAGCCTTAGTCTCATCAATTCTGGGATGTGTGCAACTATTATATTCCCCAATATCTATACTTAGAATTTCAAAAATGGCAGAAGGCACAACAAAGCATTTACATGTAGCAGCTACTAGATTCCTCTTAGTTCACAAGTTTTGGATTGAACATTCTTTACATACTCCCTTTCTTAAGGTCTTCTCTAACCTTTTCATTTGTTTTCCCTACAAAGGTTTTTTTTCTCTCTCTTCGTCTTTTCTTGACTCTCTCCTACTTCCTCCGGCCTTTATTAGTTTACTTGTATTCCTTTTGGGATTCCCTTATTAGTTTACCTATTTCTTTTGTTTCTATTTTTGGAATGGGACCACTAACTTTCCATCACACAATATTATCCTAAAGCACTGTGCAAAAGAAACGGGTAAATTAATAAAAAACGGAGGGAGTATATGATATTTTTGAATGTATTTATTTTATTTATCTATCCTGCATTTTTCGTTTTTAACGTTTCTTTTTTATCTTACCCCTCATGTATTTTTATTCAACTTTTTTCCTTCTACTCTTTTCTTGTTTCATTGCTCACGGTGACGATTCATATTGGTCGACCCCAAATCATATTGGGACAAAGGAATTGTTGTTGTTGGAGTCTTTAAGGTTTAGGTTTGACCATAAATTCATCTGCTTGTATATCATTAACAAGAACAAACCCTCTTCGAGTTCCAATTCACGAATCGGAGTTCGTGTAATATAAGCATACAAGTCAAATTAAAAGATTAACCTTGTGGGCCATACCACTTCTCCACAAGAGAGCCACAGTAATCAAGCAGTTACAGTTTTTTTTTAACTCATGTTTATTTATTTACATAAAAAGAAAAGAAAAAATACATAAACTGATAAAAGACAAAACCAGGGTAAAAATAGGCAATAACAAGGAAGCAAGCAGCTTGTGTCTGCTTGTTTAAATACTACTTCCTCCGTACTATTTCAGTTGCAACAGTTGACATTCACACTAGCCAATATAGCACTTGGAACCGTAATATCTTTAGCTATCTTTAAAATAAAATTTACAAAAAGTTCATATCTCATAAATACAAATCAAGATATCTTACATGGCTACGTTTTTCCTCATATATAAATCACAAAAGATGGTCAAAATTGAGTATGTAAATAGTGCAAAAGTCAAACAGTTGTAATTAAAAAGAATGGAGGAAGTATTATTAAAGGAAAAATGTGAGGAACGGAGCTTGTAGCACTGTAGTGAAACATGCATACAAGTATATAACTAGCTTTTTGGTAACTCGTCATAATCTTCTTTTTTTTTTTTTTGAGGGGAACTCATCTTAATTTAAATCAAGTTAAGATAGCGAAAAATCAGAACTTCTTTAACAAAGACCAATGACATGGCCCACTAAGTCGATGATGTAGGAATCAGTAAACGAGTTTTTTTAATTATAGAATCGAGGGAGAAGAATATTACCTCCCATACTCATCAACCATCATGCCTTCCATGTCTCGTAAAGGATCATCAAAAGATCTCTCTGTCCTTGACATGCGGCGAGAGTAACCACCAGTAGAAGAGGAACAGTTAAGTGAGTCCAGCTCCCTTATGTGTTGACAGATAATGGATTCGGGGAGGATTCTTCTTTCCAACCATAGCCTCAAGACCTGGAACACAAACAGAAGTTAGTATAACCAGCATGACCAAATAATGAGCTATAGCAGTAGCTCAGCTGGAAATAACCAGATCGGTAATTGGGGTAAGTGGGGTTAAAAGGCTTCACTGTTACACTTGCCTTCAAGCATTGCCTACGGTTTTCTCTAGCAGCTTGTCCAGGTGGGGCAGCAGCTGATAACATGCGTGCAAGGGTCTCCTTGACGGCTGAGATGTATGTACCACCAACTTCACCTGGACATGAAAATTTTAGTTGACCAAGCCACAAAACCTATAGTTAATATAGCATCATGAGCGAGTCACACCAAATGAAATTCTGGCAAGCAAAAGAATTACTTTGGAATCATAGGTTAAACAAGTACCTTTCAAAGCTCGAGAGCATTGTGCAATGGAATCCACAAGGAAGAACAGATCAACTCGTCTGTACAAGCTCGACTCTTTCTCCAGATAAAGAACAAGAAGCTCTACCACCTAACCCCAAAATTACAATCACCACTAATATTTCTCAAAGTTACCAAGCAGAAATATCATATATACTCCATTAATTGCAATATGAACATCCAATATTAAAATTTACTTTTCACAAAAATACATTATATTATATTATAACACAAATACCAAACAGGACTCCAATCCTTTATACAGGTATATTCTAATCGACTGAATCTGGGTGAGAGTATTGCTAGCACTTCAACGTATATTAATATTATTGATCTTTTCTTATGCTTGATTTGGAGTGGTAAAAAAACAGATGACAAGAAAGGCCATAAATTTATTAATTCATCATGTTCAAGAAAAGAATGGTACAAAATGATAATAACTTTCTATGATACACCAGCGTTTATCAAACTTCGACTTAGCATGTACTTCCTAATTAGTGACTTCTATGCATGTGAACCAAACCCCCACCCCAAGAAAAAATATATAAAAAGTTGCCCAAAAAATTGTACACAGATTGAGCAGCTCATCAGTGAGAAAAGGTAATCATTTGAAGCAAGCCAGTTCACATGAATCATTCAATCATAATCATAAGAAGAATTGATCATACCTCAGCAGCAATACCAAATTTTACACAGTCAACTGCTATTCGTGTTGCCCGACCTATGCTTTCTTTGGTTCTAGTCAATGACCCAAGTGTTAATTCAAGAGATGCCAAAGCAGCTTTCACTTCTGCAAGATTGGTTCTTTCCCCTGACTTACCCTGATGGCGCATACCAGCATCCAAAACTTTACTTTCAGCAGTATGTGCGGCGAGTTTATTATGAGGTAACTTGTCATCAGTGACACGACACTCCCTATGCGGAGAATGATAACTATTATCTGAGGCGGCTGTGAGGTTATTTGGAGAAACATGCTTCTGTTTATCTGCTTCAGCAGGGAGGATACATGCAAGTTTACTAGCATCATTTAGATCATTAGACAGGCCACCTCCAGAAATAGAGGCACCATGACATGTTCGCTGTGAAGATGCATCGAACGGAGGCGATGACGAGACATTCAATCTTACATCTGTTGCTGTATGGTTGAGCTTGTCCACAGACTCGCATCTAAGTTGATAAACCAAAAAATAGCAATCAACAAATTACATAATGATGCAGGCACCAAAGGCAAGAAAGAAGCAAAAGCAACAAGCTAAATTAACTTACATGCTACTAGCTTCAGTATGTTGGTCCATAAGAGCCTCCAAATTTTCATTTGCTGCAAAATTTCTAGCCTCTTCGTTACAGAGGTTTGCAGAAGTACCATTACTGCATTCTACATCTACCGCTTTTTCTTCAAACTGCAAACTATCGTCAGACTTGTTACATTCTACATCTCTGTCTCTAACAGAATGCAGACTATCTTCAGACTTGTTACATTCTATCCCACTCTCGTGCATCGCTTCATCTCCCACTTTATTTAAAACCATCAAAGGAGGCTGAATAGTAGGAGATTGCAACAAGGGCCCTGACTCAGTTACACTGCTCAAGAAGACTTGTGAAGCCTGATCTAGGACGTCATTATCAGGTGCCTTAGTACTCTCGGACCCACTGAGGTCTTTATTATCTGTGCGAACAACTGCTTCCTCAGCATTATCTTTGAATTCAGCCTTTTCACTTTCCAAATTCCTGTCAGGTGAGTCCAACATAGACACTTCTTGAAATGACTTAGTTATTACTTCACAGCTGGACGAGTTAGAAATTTTAAGAAGTCCGGAGCAATCATCAAGCAAAGCATTATTACAATTCAAAGAACCATCATGTGATTCCAAGTTATTGACTGCAACATTCTTCACAAGCATGTCAGAGTTGGCATTTCTAAAAGTGAGATGAGACTCTTCCATTTCTACTTCTGTTGACAAAGATACCTCTAATGGAGTTTGACTCTCTTCAGCAGCATTGGCTGACATGGCTTCTAAAGCCCGATGAAGGCGCTTAGACGGAGGCAAAGCTGCTTCACCATCAAACACACAGCCCGATGGGGGATTTATCTTACTGTTCCATGGCTGAGTCTTATCCCCTGGATTTTCCACCGGAGAACACACTACTGGCTCATTAACAGCACAAGAGTCGTTCTTCTGAGGTTGAGGCTTATCCTCCTGAATCTGGTTAATAGTATTCACAGGAGAAGCTACCATTAATTCATTCACAGTTAACAAGTTTCTTGGTGGATGAATATCATCACAATTCAAGGGTGTGGTTGGCAATCGATATCCACTAGCACAAACAGAATCTAAGGATTTCTCCTCACTCTTCACATGAAAATCATGCATCTGATTCTCCTCACTCTTCACGAGAAAATCAAGAGTCTGTTTCTCCTCACTCTTCACAAGAAAATCAAGAGTCTGATGCTCCTCAGCGAGCAATTTGCCCATCCGAACTCTAGCACGTTTTACTAGTGGTAAGTGTTCATCACCTTCATCCTTGGGATGACTATCAATCAAATTTGCAGACAAAGCTGGCAATATCAAGGCATCTTTCAAGCCCCGTATCTCATTACTAACTTCTTGATCAGACCTTGAAGTAGATTCCAGACCATCATTTTGAGCTCGCTTTCTTCCTGGGTTCCTTTTTTTCCTCACAACAGCAGTCTTTGCTGGAAAATCAAGCCTTCTACATAACTCAAGACCTTCAGAATTTCCACTAAAAATACCTGATTCGCGTTTGTGGTTAGACTCAATGGCACTACATTCATTATTACTCAGATTCTCAGAGTCAGCCATAGCAATCTCAGATCCATCATCTTCAATGGTTCCATTGGAATGACAAACAGGTGAATCCCCAACGCTGGGAGCAATCAAATCAGGTGATCTTTTACTCCTCTTTGCTCTTCTGAGCGGACCATCCAAAAACCCATTTAAGCCAACTTCATCAGAATGTTTGCTATCATTAGATTTCAAATCACCATTTTGTAGACCACAAGGATGAAATCTCAATGAACTGCGGGACCTTTGAACTGATGTTTTCTTTTTATTAGCAGACCGTTGTGGCTGACTGCTTCTAGACTTTTTCCTTAATGTGTAAGTATTAGGTATAGACAAGCTGGGTGCAACAGCATTATTATCAAGTTCCTCAGATGGCCCCCTCTTTCTCAAAGATTCCACTTCAGTGAGTGCTCCAACGTCCTCTATAGCAGTACCTGGTTCATCTTTTGGTCTAGAAGAGTTAGAAGATTTCACAGTGGAATTATGTATTGCATCAGGATCTGTTGCATTAGTTGCACTAACATCACCAGTTACAGCTTTTTCAGGGACAGGATCACCAGAGCTCAGATTATCAACCCGGTTATTTTCCTTCAACTTATCGTAACAATCAACAATCTCCTGCACAGCTCGAACAAAATCAGCACCTCGTCCCTGGCGCTTACCCAGAAGTAATTCTTTCTTCTCTTCCGTGAACTCCTCCACATCAGCAGGGTTGCAGAAGGCTCTGCGGTTAAGAACATCAATATAATTGAAATCCTATGATAAATCAAAGCTACTTAATCATTACTCCCTCTGTTTATTTTTAATCTACACAATTACCTTTTTGGTCCATTTTTTTATAATCTATTCTTGATAACATGTCCCATCTACTCTCCTCTTTTTCCATCCATATCATCCACTTTTTGATATTTTAACCCACTCTATAAAATCTCTCTCACTTTTCAGCTTCTCTCTCCACCTTTTCAGTTTTTCTCTTATACTGTTGGACTTCCTCCTTGTTTCTCCGCCAAAGTAAAGTGAGTAAACTTAAAAGAGACGGACAAAGTTACATATAAGTCCTAGAAATAACCAACATGGTAGAAAAAAAGCTTGTAGACAAGAAAAACAGCTTAAAATCATGTCTTCACCTACAATCAATCCCTAAGACAAGCTTCTTAGCAATCCTTTAGTTTATGCTATGTTCTCCCACCATCCAAATGTATTTGTGGGTTGCCACTTAAGTAACTAAACAAAAATAAATCATATGTAACAAACAAAAAAAGAATAAATACTACTCCGTATCTTACCAAACAAGTTTAACACTTAACAAAATTGGATGTTTCATAATAACCTTAACACGGGCTTATTTACCTTATTTGGGGTTTCTCTTTCTCTCTCTTACCACTTTCTTGAGTTTTGCAAGTATTTTGAAACAAAGGAGTGAAAGGACGTATAAACTTAAGTAAATAGACGTTAAAATAAGTAAAATAAAAGGAAAAGAAAGGATTAAAAAGATAAAAGTTACACCTAGTTATGGTTGTTTGCCAAAGAACCAAAAAGCACCACAAGAAACGCATGAAAGACCTTTTCAATGACAAGCTGAATTTGATCAAAATTCTCTTTATACACCAATTAAAGATGATGATGTTCACAGCTAAGTTCGGGATGCATTCATGAATGCAAGTCTTAGCAACAGCATAGGAATATGAAACGAAGGCTAGAATAGTCACTCACAAACATGGTCAAGGCTTTAAGGCTTTAAAAATGGACATTAAATCCTCAATTAGTACATAGGTCGTGAGATAGCATAGTCGTGAGACAACATAGTCGTACAACTAATATGAGCCTAGGGGTTGAGTTTAGTGGTTGAGCTCATTCATGAGCTTAGCTCATACCGTGCACGGGAGGGGCCACGACGTATCAAATACGATTTAAGGATGTCTAAAGAACGTTTTCGAACACGCGAATACACATAATATTATGGAGGATAAAATCTTGATATCCTTAGGAAGATTCAAAGGTAGCAGTGGGCTTTATTGTGTGTCCCCACCCTTTTAGCTCAGATTTGAGAAGAAAAAAAGGGAAGATACAATCTTTCTTACCTAGCATGTGGCCATAGGGTTTCTCCACACTAATACTCTCTTTCCTCAAGAGATAACTCTTCAAACTCCTCTATCAAGCAACCTAAAATCGTGAGTCGATGCATTCTTTTTAGTTCACCTACATTAGTTACTTTCCTAATTGTTCCATAGCAATTTTTGTCAATAAGGTACCCAGATTCTTTAAGAGAAAAGATGGAAGAAAAAAAAACACCAAATACGAACATAAGAAGGAATACGTACCAATTTCTTTGTTTTTCTAGTTAAAGAGCGTTAATATTATTTACCTACATGCCAAATTCATTTTTCTTGTAGGGACACCTTTAGAAGAGTAAGGATACCTTGCTTCTTACTTCTTACTTCTAACTTAATACTTCCTCTGTTTCAAAATACTTGACAAACTTCTCCTAACACACTTGTCAATGCATATTTTTAACCATTAATATCTCTAATTCTTTGCAAGTAAAAGTTACTCCCTCCGTTCCATAATACTCTTTACACTTTCCTTTTTTATCCGTCCTAAGATACACTTTACACTTCTATTTTAGGAAATGACCCACTATTATTTTAATCATTCTACCTTTTAACTATTGGCTCACACTCTTTCTCCTCCAAATAAAATAATATCACTCTTAATACTTACCAACTCTAACCATGACCCACATTCTCTCCTTAAAATAAAATAATACTACTTTTACTAACTCATATCACATCTACTTTTCAATAAAATAACAATTGATAACCAAACAACAACTTATCATCTAAAACTACGTGCTTTGATAAGTGTCAAGAGTAAATTGGGACGCAGGGAGTTGATATCTTGAAAATATATATGTCGAGATAAACCTAACAAGATCCCACATTATTATATTTTTCCTTATGAAAAAATTACAAAACACGATCAAAAAGAGAGTGTGTATAGTGCAAATGTCAAATATGTCAAGTATTTTGACACAAAGGAATTATTTGGTAACTTAGTTTTAAAATACTCGCCCCAGGCGCGCCGCGCCCAAGTGCTAGGCAACCTTAGACGCTCAGAAAATTGCCTTGGAAGTCCTAGGCGAGGTGACCTACGACAAAAGCTGGCCGGCGCGCGCCTAGGCTGCTTTTTTGGGAGGTGCAAGGCGGCCCCCTTTCTTGCTTAAAGGCTAGAAGCATGAGAAGGAAAGAAGATTTCAGCTAAATACCTTTAAAGAAGCAAAATTTCTTAAGATTAGAACTTACCCAAGATCTAAAACTCAAATTCGAACCAAAGCCCTCAATAAATTGCATGAGATTGGTTGAATTTATCCCTAATTCAAAAGTCTAATCTAGAGAAAAAAACCCTAATTTTAGAATCGCATAAATACTTGTATTTTTGTGGGAAAAAAACTCTCCAACTGTGATAGAGATTACCAATGGTCTTCGCCGTGAAACATCTCAGGTAAGTTTATCTGTCCTCAATTTTTCTTTTACCAAATTTCTATGGCCGTCTTTCTCTTTCTTCTTTCTATCTTCTCTCTCTTCAACTTTTTAGTTTATATTGTTAGTTGCACCTGCTTTGATTAAATGGTTGAGGCTCAAGTTCCCAACCCACTGCCTCCCATGTGCCTAATCCCCTTTTGTAATCTTTGATTAGTTCACCCATTTATCATTTTTCCCTTTTTTTAGTTTTTCTAATTGTCTTTTTTCCAGGATTTACCCTTTTATTATTTAAGGGTTGTAAAAGGTACATAGTTTTCTTATTTTTTTTGTTTTGGGTAAATAACACATCTTCATGGTGGGCTAAAAATACAGCAATTATATAACTTCAGCACCTAAATTTACAAAGGAAGGCACCACACAATGGGTTTTCTTTTTTATCTACAACAGTTTTTTTTATTTAATTATTGTATTGTTTAAAGTATAATATATGTTCTATAATTGAATCATAAGATTTCCGCATCAAAGAGGCGCCTCGCCTACAAGGTGTGGGAGCGCCTTCACCTTGCGCTTGCCTTCAACTTGCGCCTCGCGCCTTTTGAAACTTTGGCAATCATTTGCTCATTTCTCCTAAATAACACATTTTTTCTTCATGCAACCTAGACTTGTGTCCATGGGTTATGCAATCAAGTTGAAAACATATTTTTGGTTGGTTTACACTTACTAATCTTAGCCTTGCATTATACCTTCTGCTTTCAAAGGCATGAGGTGCTGACACTCACAAAAAGGCGAATGCGAGCTTTCCTTACCAGTTTTTGTCAATAAGGTACCCAAATTTAATTCTTTAAGAGAAAGATTGAAGAAAAAAAGAACCACATAGAACAAGATCATAAAAGAAGAAAAACAAACCAATTTCTTCGTTTTTCTAGTTAGAGAGCTCTAATAACTTCAGTTACGTGCATGCCAAAATTCATTTTTTCTTATAGGGACACGTCTAGAAGAGTAGGGATACCTTGCTTCTTACTTTCTAACTTAATATATGGTAACCATTTGCTCATCTCTCCTAAATAACACTTTTTGTCTTCGTGCAACCTAGACTTGTTTGCATGGTTATGCAATTAGGTTGAAAACATATTTTCGGTTGGTTTGCTCTTGCTAATCTTCGCCTTTCATTGTACCCTCGGTTCTCAAAGGCACGAGGCGCACTGACTAACAAAGCCCAAGACGAATACAAGTGTTCCTTAACAAGTTTTGTCAACAAGGAACCAAAATCTTTTTGAGAGAAAAGATGAAAGGAAATAAAAACCCAAAATAAGAACAAGATCAAAAAAGAGGAGAAACAAACCAATTTCTTTGTTTTTCTAATTAAAGAGCTTAGCAACTTCATTTACCTACATCCCAAAATTCATTTATCTTCTAGGGACACCTCTTGAAGAGTAGGGATATCTTGTTTCTTACTTTTCTAACTTTATATTTGGTACCCATTTGCTCATTTCTCCTATATAACACTTTTCGTCTTTGTGCAACCTAGACTTGTTTACATGCTTATGCAATCATGTTGAAAACATATTTTTGGTTGGTTTACCCTTACTAACCATGGCCTTTCGTTGTACCCTCAGTTTTCAAAGGCACACCTTTGGTGCTAAGAGCCTTAACAATCATTTATAGAACATACTATATACTCAAAGAAACAAAGAAGCTTTTTACAAGAAATAATAGCTGCTGTAATTTTTAAAATATAATCTAGTGACCAGAGCCTACTGATTAGCTACTGACCAGCGATATTAAGCTACCTGTTGTGTGCTAATATGATTAAAATGATTAACTGAAAAGCGCTATCAAGAAACAAAAGTTCAAAGAGTTCAAACCAAGATAATTATGATTAACTGAACTCCATCGTCTCTCCGGTAACTTCTCCATCAGTGTTCCTACGGCATATTTTCTGTCAGCGTCTCTTCAAACTACAAACCAAGTGAGTCTCTAAGTCTCTCTCCCTCTTATCAATTAGATTTAGGGTCTTGTTTTATTTTGTTTTTTATTTTCTAATTTTGTTATATTTTTACTCTATTTTGTTTTGTTTTATTTTTTCTCTCCCTCTCCTCTCTTGAATCGGATTCCCCTATTTATTTTAATTTTCTATTTTGTTTGGTTTTTTTGTTAAAGGCATGGTATTGATATATGTGTTTAATTTTCATTTTATTAGGATAAATATGACATCCCAATCTCGACAACAAAGTACTAATGTTGGTAGTGGCACTCGTAGTGGGTCAGTTGGTGCGAAATCATTGCAAAGTGAGGGTTCTCTCCATTGTGGAAGTTTGTGACAAGAATAGAAAAACAAGGGACGGTTGGAGGAATATGGAATATCGATGTAAATTTTTTAATGAAATCCTAACATCTAGTCATTCAAGAGTTAGGGCCCATTTGATTCAAATTAAGGGTCAAGGAATTGCATGTTGTAAGAAAGTGTCTCGTGTTGATAAACTTGAAATGCAAAAACTTGATGATGAGTTTGATATTAAGGAACTTGATTCGAGACCTAGAGAAGTTCCTTTGCCTAGTGAATCTCTTTCTCATTTAGACTCCGATGCTACACTCAAGAAAGAAAGTCCGATAAATTACCTATTACTAGATGTTTTGGTATTATAACTAAGGATCAATTGGATCAAGAAATTGCAAGGATGTTTATACAGGAGGGGTGCTAGTTAATCTTGATAGGAATCCACACTATATGAAGGTCTTTACTATTGCTGCTATCCATAAATTTTTTTTCTTTAACATACATTTTTTCTAATTATATTTCAATTTCAAACACAATCTATAACTCTTTTTTTTCAAATGTTGAAGGTTCTACAGTGATGAATGGCTACGTGAAGATCCATCTAGAGTTCCTCCTCATAAAGATGGTGAAGTATCTCCATAGAGAATAAAGTGCTTTATCAGATTATTTGCGCTTAGTGATGATGTGGATAAAGTGATGAATGAATATGCACTCTTCTCTATAAAGAGTGGACCTTTTAGGATTTGACTCGTCTTTCGAGGATGCATTCTATGGATCCTAAGAGTTGGTGGTATATTTTGGAGCTCAAACTCCTCTCCTCCAATATTTGGCATTTAAATTGCATGGGCAACTTGCTTCATCTTCTTATAGTGCGCTGAATTGAAGTACATATCCCTTCATTCACTCACTTAGGAGGAAGAAACTAAATCTAAGTCGTGTCCACGATTTAGTTTTCCTCCACAACACTCTTCGCCTTTAATCAAGAAATTCCAAAATACATTAGGAGCTTTATATAAAGATGTGGAATATTGGTGATGCATTTGAATCCGGAAAATGTTGGGTTTCTAGAGTTTTACGAAACCCTCACTAAATGACTAGGAGTTCGAAAATGAGTTGGTTGTTGAAGATTGATGTGCTTTATCTAATTTAAGACATTAAATTTAGTTGTTCTTTTTATGTATTTTGAGCTTTGAAGTACTTATGCATGGATTTTAATTTAGTTAAATTCTGGTGTCTTTTTTTGCCGAATCCATGCCATACCCGTTTTTAGAAATTTTGATTTCATCGTTTTCAGTCCCCATACCCATCCTCATATCTGTTTCCGTGCAACCTAGCTTTAAATATCCTCTTATTATCTCTTATCAATATGGGGCAGAAATCTTGTACTCTCTTATCCATGTTGGTAACGTCATTCTATGAAAATAAATAGATGTACCACGTGAACCGTGGTTTCATCTTCCATGAAGAATAAAAATTAAATTTTTACCCCAAATGACCTTTCCTTTAGAAATTGTGAATAAAATGAAGCTAGCAATGAAGCATGAGGTGCTTTGATATTTTGGACCGTTCCTTATCATAGACAGCATAGAATTGCAAATAAGTCAAAAAATATATTTTGCGGTAAGTATGGGCTAAACATGATTAAAGTAAAAGCAGCATATGCAAAAGAATACTCCAAATCAAATTAGCAACTCGTCCATTGAGTGCTACGTGTTAATGAAATTTGTGTTAAATTTATGTTTCTAAACCTTCACAATTGCGCAACGAGAATTTCTCTGTTACTCTTGTTCTATGTTGCTCCGTGTCGGATTCTTGACACTCGGCATGGGTGGGACACTTGGACACTTTGTTTTGGGCTAAAAATAGAAAGAACTCCAAAAAAATAGCCGAGTCGGACACTTGGACACGTACCCGTGTCGGACATGGGTACCCGAGTCTGAGCAACATAGCTCTTGTTTGGAAAAGCATTAATTAACATGCTGTTTTATATTTCCCCTACAAACCTTCACTTAAGAGGATTAGATACTTGGATGGCCCAAAGAAAGAGACTAGAGGATTGGAAATTTGTGACTACCAATTTGGATAAAAAAAAAGTGACAAAGCGATCAAGAAAGACTTTCAAATTGAAGACCCTAACCCGGTGCTAATTCAATCTTGTGAATCATCCATGTTCATGAAAAGAACCTATCTATTAACTAGGATTTATTCAAAAGTTAATGGCTTTAAAAATTTGTTTGTTTGCACATATCAACCTTGTATCCTTAACAAACAATCAATTCGATGGCATCTAAAGTCATAAATGCATAAGCAAAAACTAAACCACGTAATTGAGAGAAACCAACCATCACATCTCCCTGAAAATGGTACTAAACCCTGCCATTTTCAACAGAGAATGAAAGAGCCATTTACATACAAAAACCTTAGCCACCCATAAACAATTAAACCACCAACATATGGTTCAAAATCTGAAATACTCCCTCAGTCCCCTAAAGCATTGCCCATTTATTTTGGGCTATAGTTTTAGGAATGGTAATATTTTATTGAGAAAGAGAGAAACAAAATTTGATTAGAGATAGTGAGAAATATTTTATCAATGAGAAGTGAATTGTAATTATAGATACTAAGAATTATTATGTTCCTTTAAAAAAAAGAATTATTATGTTGAAGAAAGAGTAAATTGAGGTATGAACTCATGAACCCCATCATGAGACAAAAATATGAAATCTCATTAAGATGAACTAAAGTAAAACATATGGAAAATCCTTACAGGGGTAAAGAGAGAAATCAAGTATCACATTTAAGTCCCATCAAGGCATGTTAAGACATTCTAGGGGTTAAAAATTTTAATTAAATGGTCCAAAGGAATTTGCAAAAGAAGGTTATGGGGCATCCAAAAAGCTCCTTTGACTATACTATGTAGAGGCCTCATTCCGAGTTAATAATCATAATTTGTGAATGATATCAACCAGTTCCACAATCTAGTATGCTTGCCCATCTTACTCAAAATAAATCAACTCAAATATTCTTATTTTTGGATAGCGAGAACAAGGCATCCAAAGAACTAGCAATATTTATTCCCTCTACAATGTTTCACGACATAAGCATGTCGACACAACTAACATACCAAGATAATGAACACCAATAGTACAAAGTGGGGCAAAAATGTCGGACATGGAGCTGGGTGGAAAGTTTTCCCAGGATTAAGGGCTCTAAATCCAAGTGTATGTTATGAAACAATATAACATGATGTTGTGATTTGTGGATTCGGACATCCCACTTTGTTACGAGACATGGATCTAGGTAGAAAAGTTTCTCAAGCCTAAGAGCACCAGATCCAAGTGTATGCAATGCAACAATTAAACATGATGTTCTAATTTGTGATTTGGACATCCCACTTTGTTCATAAACTCCGCCATGTGCATAACTTTGATCCAATGGCAATACAATCATACAAATATCATTTACTTTTCAAGTATAACTAATACTTTATTATAGAAATCCAAAAGTTCAATGTAGGCCAACATGGAAAATATTAACATACTATTATACGAGTAAACATCGTCAACATCTTGGGACGTCCAAACTACAAATTAATCGGAAAAGATGTGAAGCTTCATTATGTAAAGAAATTTCCTTAACACCAAATATCTTGAAGGATATAGTCAAAATCTTTAGAAAGAACCTCACTTTCACTTTCCAACAACAACTAAGCACTCTTATCTCCTTAAAAAAAAAAAAACAACCCAAATTTGCTAATAATATGAGATTGGCTCCATTTTTTTGGTTTTACCCTTCCTTTATCCAAAGAAGTTACAAGTTGCTTTATAGGCAAGTAACTATGTTTTTGAAGAGCAATCACAAAAATATATTAAAAAACACATCAAGATACTAGGTCCCAACAATACAAGACAAAACAATAATATCAAATTACCGAAGCATTCTCTTGTAACCAATTCAAACCAACATCTAATAATTTAAAACAAATACTCACATTTGCTTTGTGCCAAAGAAGTAAACCAGTACTTTCTTCCAATCAGATGAATAGCCCCATTCCTCTGGCTCACTTACCTAGCACCAAATTAAAAGTTCAAGTCTCAGCACTAAGTAAAAGCACACAACAAAATTCGAAGAAATCAAGATGGCATAAAGATTTCAAGAACAAAATGAAGAAATGCAAAGAAAAAAACGGAGAGTTTAAGGCGAGGATAACGAATACAGCATGCTAGAGTACAAATACAAAACTGAAGACAAGCATGCTTTATGATAATGAATACAGCATGTCCCAATTGAAGCTTGCAAGCACATATATGGTAAGGTGAGGTTACAACCTCCAAAAGTTAAGAATCACTCGGGTAGCCTAAAAAGAGGGAACCCCCTCTCCTCGTGTTCTCTTTGCCCCATTAAGACTAAATTCAACGATAAATCCACATGAGAAGTAATTCCAAATGTTAATGCATTGAACCATGGAAATGAGTTATCCTTTATGTTATAACTATGAGAATGTCTCCGACCACCAAAATGAACTTATGGGGTGATCCTATGTACATATAACCTGATGTTTTGTTCATTGAACCTATCATGGTAGAGGTACAATCTTTGCTAGGTGAGGGTAATATAAGATACTCCATGCCTAGTCAGCTTTTACGAAACTTATATGCAGCACCTTGGAGCATCTTTTGTACTACATACTGGTGTTGTGACTTGTAATGATTATGTATGTTTTGGGATACACTATCTTATAGTGTACTCTAGTCTACGATGTAATTTAGGTGCATAGGTAGTTGATTAAGGTGAACTAATAGCAGCTTGAAAAGATCTTTTATTAAGCTTACGCTAAGGTAAAGGTCAACAATCAGGTTACAAGTTATCAGGATGTTTAGATGACAAACCTTTAGCTAAAAGAATCTATGTATTTATAGAAGTTACGAATAAGTATTTCCAAAAATTACATTAAAGAAACCTAAACATGATAATGATTTGTTTCTACAAAATACATATTGTTTTGGCAGCAAGAAAGAGAAAAATAAATAAATAAAAAACCTGCATTGCTCAATAATACGTAAAAGCAAATTCATATAGAACTACCAAGAAACTTTCAAACAAAAAAGAATTTTTTCGTTGCTAGAGCACCAAGAAATCAAAATAATGCTCTCTTTCAAGAAGAAATTAAAATAAGAAATGAGCTTCCCCTTGCACTACATTCTGGAGATCTCTTATATCTATGGCCAATAAAAAACTCCAAATTCCCTCACATGTTACACTTTTTTTTTCTTCATAGTGAACAAAGCCAATTAGTCTAAAACCCTGAAACAATTCTCTCACTCCATTCATCTATGTGTTTGATAAAACGGTCAAAGAAATCCTCGTGCTATCACATTGCATGTGCAGATTTCGTACTTTAAATTACAAAGTTTCCATGCAGCACAACCTACTAATTTCGTCAAATTTATTGTGTATCAATCATCATTGTTTCAAATTTCAAAACTACTTTACATGTATGCAATGGTAGTTTATAGAATTAAAAACTACAGTCATGATCAACATAACTACCAATACAATGGAATTTCTTTGATTCATTTCCTATGGGGAGATAATGTAGATATACGTTCTAGAACAGATTATGAGATAAGCGGAGTATTTTATGCTAAATTCAAGGAAATACTACACATGCTTGATAATCACAAATTCAAAGGCTTTCACATAAACCGAGTCTTGTGAATTCCTCCTAACAGCAAGTTTATTTGAGTCAGAGGACTAAGAAAGCAATCTCTTAAAAACTATTCTTGAAAAGAAATCTGATACACTAGCGCATCTGATTCTGGAGAATACATATATGTGTATCATTTCTAAAGTCTAAATAAAAACAACTAAAATACTGCTACTCAAAGGGTACGGGGAAGCAAATCTCTGATTTTTACCAATCTAAGCTCGCAAAGAGAGAGTTTTTTTTTATGAATTATCTTATAAAACATCCAACTTCTCCATTCAAATGGACATCATAACAAATGTCATTTCAAAGCATTCATTTTATGCATTCTTGGAAGCTACAACTTTAATATTGCATAATTGACTTGTAAAATCATCATCCAGATAACACCAACATCTTTTCAAAATAGGTCCTCTAAGTAGGAGCATCCTACGATACAAGCTCCTGTAGCAAGATACTAAAATCCAGCCTTAAATGATTATGATGTATATATGGCCTTTTAATACACAAAATTCAAACCCCTCTAATTCCAAATTACCTAAGATTAGAAAAAAGAAAATCAATATAAAGATTGCAGAGGAACAAGAATTCTGAATAATAAGTTCAAAACTTGATTCCTAACATGTATCTCAATTGCTAGACATGTCTACTTTGTTTCAAGACCTTCAAACAACAATTACCTTAAATCTTATAACTCCAACAAAATCAAGTAAAAGAGAAGCTTGACTATTTATCTTCACAAAGTGTCTGTCTTACTATAAACATGTTGCTCCTCTTATTCTAGGTATGAAATCATTAGAATCAGAATGGTAAGTGCCCGATCACCAATCACTTTGTCTCTCTTGATATTAAAACTCCCACGAAAAGCACCACAAAAAGGATCCTAATAAGAGATGGTGTTGTTTTCTTCATAAATTTTACATAATTCATTCCAATCACGAAGGAAGGTAATTTATAGGTCGAGAATCGATCTTCAAAGCCATATGCTCATCATATCGCCTATCCAATTTAAAATTTCCATGGTTATTTTGTAATGATTCACTCCCCATAATCTGCAACTAATACTATCAACATCTTAGGTACTAGATTATGCAAGAGGTTGAGTGTCTTACCCGAAAAATGCTTACACCTCCATACACTCTTCGTTTTAAAAGGCGTAAGACGCAACGATGGGCAAGGCGAAGGGAGGGGCAAGGCAAAAGCGCACGCATCTTGTAGGCGAGGCACCAAGGGAAAAAAAACGCAATCGCAGTCACGTTAGCGGGAACGGTCGCGTTGTCGCAAGAATGGCTTGTCACGGGGAAATAGAACGTTTCGCAGCCGATACGGTGTGAATTTTTTTAAAAAAATCACATTAATATGTTCTAACCTTATTTGCATTATTTTTGTTTATAAAGCATTATTACAACATAATATAATCAAATCTATAATAATATCATGTTTCATGAGCTATATAATTAAATTGCAAAATATTTATGGCCAATGTTTGAAAAGAACAGATGTAATGGGGATAAAAGCGTTATAACACGGCGAGTTCGCGTTACGGAAAGCACAACGCGTCGAGAAGTATGTAATTTTTTTATTATGGCATTCGTAACGGGATTTCGAGGAACGGCAAATCCAAAATCTGTAACCGAACGAGAGAGTTTTAATTCCATGCGAGGCGCACTTTTTTATTTTTTTAATTAATTTTAATTACATCAATTTTCTTTATGCTATGTTTGGATAGGAAGATTTCATTTCAAATCCTGGATTTGGATGAAATCTAGTGTTTGGATGGCATAGAATTTGAAATCATGGAATTTGTTCAAATTCTTATCAAAAGCTTATATTAGTAGAATTTGAAATTCAAGCTATTACCTTGTCATTTGAAATTCTCTCCCCATACATATCCCAACTTCATGAGTATTTATATCCCAACTTCACTCATTCTCTTTCTAATATTTATTTCTCTCTCCTTTAGTAAACCCACACTTTTTCTCTCTCTCCATTAAACCTCTATTTCTCTCTCCTCTATCAAACCCCCTTTACAAAACAATGATTAGGAATTGAAATACAAACTTTAAATTCAAGATTTCAATTCCATTATTTGAAATGAAATACAAGTTTCCAAACACTACCTTATTGTATTTAATTTCAGTGGATGAACCCATATGAGGTATAGGTATTAACAAATAACAAATAATTAAATTTCTATAAAATAGAAAAAGAAAAAAGAATAGCCCTTCAAAAAACAGAAGAGGAGTGCACGTGATACTCTCAGGGTGAAGGTAGTGAGACTATGGGGTGCATGGGGTAGGTGACCTTAATTTTGACTTCTAGAGTCTATTAACACAGTAACTCTCTCCCATTTAATGACAAGCCTACAGAATATAAAAGAAAATGGAGAAAAGAAAAAAAACAGAAAGAGAAAAAAAACTGAAAAGGCCCCAGAATCCAGACCAAAGAGGAAGAGAGAAGAATAGAGAAGATGACAGAAGGGGGGACGATAAAGAGGGGGGAAAAGCAGATCGAACGAGAGAGGAAAGGAGATCTAAGAGAAAGAAGAGAAGAGATCAAATAAAACATACCTGAACCTCTTCATCGTAGAGGACCGCCCGCAGACCTGGTGCCAAAAGTCACCAAGGAGCTCCTCGGCTATCTCTGTCGTAGTTGGCAAGGTTGGCCCCTCGATCTAAAAAAAAAGATCTCAATTCGCAAATTAGGGTTTGCCACCAAATTTGGGGATTTTGATTTTTAGCTGAAATTTTAGGAATTTCTTGCAATTGAGTGAGGGATTATGCTCAAAATGTGTTACTAAAAGCTTAGGTAACATTTAATTTGAAGATTATTTGCCTTCTTTTGTGAATTCAACTCAATAAAGAGTTGTTTAAGCGCCCCATGCCCAAAAGCATGGCGCCTCTACCAAAGGCGTCAAAAAGTGTGCGCCTCAGATCGCCCGTTGTTGTGCGATTCGCCTGATTTGTTCGGATTTGTTTTTGCCCGCGCCTCCACTCACCTAGCGCCTATAAGGCGCGCTTTCGAAAAACCAAGTATACACTATTGTTTGATAGCCTATTCTAGTCCTTCTAATACTTCTACCTTGACAAACAGCACATATACAAGTCGAATTATGCAGATGGAGGCATGAAACAAAAACAACCACAACCCACAAATCCCACCATAGGTACATCAAGTCTAACCATTTCAAGCACTATCAAAGAAAGCCTTAACAGATAGCAACCCTGCTGCTAATCTAAAGCCTTTATAATCACTATCAAAGAATCATCCCCTCTTAATTTAGTTTTACAAGTACAAATTGCTCCTCAACCATCATCATCTATGCTCATCTAAGCACCCAAAGCATCTTTAAAGTAGGTAAAAACCCGAATTCGGCTTCCTACAAGCTCCTTCAATAACATGACACAAAAGAACATCATTGCACAATAATACGCAAGAAAAAAAGCAACCCCCTTTGCCCCTAAATTAAAGTAAGGAACCAAAATAACAACCATAAACTTAAGTTTCTCACAAGATCCTATTCACCAACGAAACTACGAAATCCAAATACTTAGATTTATCACATGATAGACATATAAATGGAAAAAATAATTGAAAAACCCCAAATAATCAGGGTTTAATTAATAGCTGTGAATAACATACCGTAGCCGGCCAAGCCGGAAAACCTTTGACCTTTGCAAGAACAAGATCACCAACTTTCCACTGGCGGCGAGCTGCCACAGCAGCAGCAGCTTTGCTAGCACTCTTCCTTCGACTCGGCGCCATAGAGCAACAACGACTCCACTTTCTCTTATCAGTTTTCCTCCCAATTAAAAAGAAGATACAATAATAATAAAACAAAAACCCTATCTCAATTTATAAAGAAAACAAAAGAAAAGAAAAAAAGAATAGAAAATGATGGGGGAGTTCAGGAAAAATCCCAAATGAAATTGAAATTGGTGAAGAAGAAGAAGAAAAAAATAAGAAGAATCTCTAATAAGAAAGGGGAAACAACAGCAACAGCAGCGGCGCCACTCGCTTTCGCTGTGAAAGCGAAGCGAGTAGTTCCGAAGTGGCGATAATTTCCAGCAGCCAAAGAAGTTGACAAATTGGCAGGCATTGAAATTTCACAAATCCCTAATCCCTAATTGTTGTACAAATTAAACAAAAGAGGAAATTCAGTGTTGTTGTTGTTGTTGTTGAATTGATGATTTTGCTGGTTTTGGAAGATGAGAGAGAGAGAAGAGTGACTGCGGTTTGCAGATAACCCTAAACAGGAAAAGAAAGAAAGGGGGGAGAGAGATTTTGGGGGAAAAATTGTACAAAGGGAAAGAGGAGGAAGAAATTAAGGGGGAGAGTTACTAACGTGCGCTGCTGTGGGATATTTTTAAAAATTATAATCTTCGTGCAGGTCAGGTAAACAAACTTCGTGCAGCTCAGGTAAACAAACTTCGTATCTACTACTAGGACTCTCAAAAAATGGCATAAACTTGTAATGACTTGTAACTCACTTGCACTTAAAATTTTGGTAAAATAGGTCACTTGTAGCCTGACTTGTACCTGACCTATATCTAAAATAATAATAACCGATACCTGGTCTTGACCCGACACTTCATGACCTGAACCTGAATTGATACCCGCCTAAAAAAGACCGATAACTGAAATGATCTGACCTGACAATGATTTGAATTCGATTCGACACCTGACCTGATTAGGACCGAAACTGATTATAACTCGACATAACTTGTCATTAACCCGACCTGTTGCGACTCGTTACCTGATTTTCCTAAAGCTGTTGCGACCCGGTATATTATTTTATCCGACTTGTTGCTACATGTTACCCATTTACCCGACTTGTTGCTACATGTTACCCGTTTACCCGACTTGTTGCTACATGTTACCTAATTTTACCCGACTTGTTACTACATGTTACCCGATTTTACCCGACTTGTTGGTTGTAGATAAGTCGACTTGTCATTGACTTCACCACATAGTAATATAAATCATAAACTAACACTACTATAAAAAGGCATATACTTAGATGAACTATTCAAGTATTGATTTTCAATAAAATCTTAAATAATGATACAAATTTGAATCAGAGCCACACAAAATTCATGACTTGTCCGGTGCTTGAAGTGACCCGAAAATGACCTGAAACCAAGTATGGTACAACCCGATAACCACTAACCTGAACTCGTCTCGAACCCGACCCAAACCGCTATTGTCATGACCTGATAAGTGACCGCCCCATGCATGAGTTGAACCTGAAAGCACTCGCTACGAACCTGTAATAAACCCGATCCAACACTACATGATCACGAAAGATGACATGTCCCGAAATTATCCAATACTATATGATCACGAAAGATGACATGTCCTGAAATTAACCGTGCCGAACCTGACTGAACCTGAAAGAAGAAATGAACCCAAACAGACCTGATCGAATTACGACAGTTCCCGACCTACACCTGACCTGTTTGATTTAATGACTATAGACACGACATGACCGAACATGGCCTGAAACCTGAGATGACCCAACCTGAACCCGACTCGGCTAACTGAATTGACAGCTCTATCTACTACTAGTAGTTTAGTACTGTAATATCCAATACGTCTTGGGTGGATCGAATTTATAATAATTTATTATACAGTCAGACTAATTATATTATACAAAAATTAGAATTTTTTCCTTGAATAATGCAAAAGTTAGTTTTAATTCCACAAATATGCCCAAAAAAAAAAATTCCTGCGTACCGTCCACGTAGGACGGCACGCGAGAAAGTGTTTTTTTTTGTTTTTGCGCAGGTCAACCGCTATTCTAAGTAGCGGTTTACTTTAAACAAAACCGCGACTTTGAGTAGCGGTTCATACATATAAACCGCTACTTCAAGTAGCGGTTTAAGTAGCGGTTTAGCTAGAACAGTTCCACGCATATATAAACCGCTATTATGAATAGCGGTTTATGTACAATAACAAAACAGATTGTACTGCTTCCCCATAACTGGCCAAAATGCCAGAAACACATAAAATTCCAGCAATTCCAAACAATTCTTCAACATGTAATTCTAGCACCAAATTCCATCCAACAACACCAAGTTCATCCACACATCAATCACCAAACACCAAGTTCATCCACATTCAAATTTATCCAAGAATTTCTTAATTACGAAGTTAGATTAAGAAAATATGTCAATCACAAACAAAATTTAAAATGTGACATAGTGTTAACTAACTATACAAACAATAAATGAAAGTGCTAAGACCCCCTCTTCTTCTTTTGTGAAGGTCTAGATGAACTAGGTGTGATCTCATTAGACTCTGCAATGGCATCAAGAGAAGATGGAGTGGTGTCATTACGTCGTCGATAGGTCCTCTGACAGACTGGAGGCAAAAGCAAAGGTGTTGTGGTAGATATATGGGCAACAGGCATTGAAGATGTAGAAGTTGATGTATGTGCAGCAGAAGTAGGCACGCCCTGTAAGATGTGTCCATGTCAAGCTCGGCCAACAACATCAATACACAGTCCCCTCATGGTCTGCAATGTCTGTGCAAACAACTGGCTCCCCATATCTGGAGGCAATGACTCAGCAGCCTCTAGTACAGTGCCGCACCTATGAGCAACATCAGATAAAGTATGTGCCTGCATAGAAAGAAAAAATACATATTATATAGTCGTATAAATAAATAAAAGTACAACTACAAATCATTGGACTTACCAGTACTATATCTGCAGACGCAGGCTGATAATGTGTAGAAGGAGGTCGCCTCAATGGATCCGTCATGCGTAACCTCGTGATGCGACGATACCATATCATATACTCCTCAATGGCATGAGTACGACCACTAAACGGAGTGCCCTGAACTATGTGTCCCTCGCGCTCATCCCACTACGCTATGTAAGGTCGATGTCTGAGCGGATAATTCTTGTTCTTCGAACTCTGATCTATGCCATGAAGGGTTGTGCTCGTATCACAAGGTGCTGGAATCATCTGCTCGAATATAAACTGGCGCATAACTCGATCAGGAAAATGAAACTCCACAATGTCGAAACAAATAAGTGGAGCCACTATGCGCCATACATGTCGATCAGCTCGACATATAGCAGGTAACAACGCCAGTCTCGCATCAGTATATGGCTGCCAAGTCATCTACAAAGAAAGAATCTTGCAAATATTAGGCATGTGAGAGATGTCTACCAATGTATAAGTTAGGCATGTAAGACCCTATGTACCTGCTCGTCCGTCTGATGGTCAAGTGCATCCCTGTAGTAAGGAAGCCCACTTGCTAAGTGGGACCTAGTGAGGTGTACCCGAAGCCAACTGAAAAGAAATACACATTAATATCCTTGAGAAAAATGAAACTAAATAATGTCAACAAATGTGAGACATTGAATATTACCTGACAGCTAAGGCGTCAAGCCCCGGAACATGCTGGGAGCCTAAAATAGGAACGCCATCGTCAAACTGTGGAGGTGGGTCCCGCACCCTCGAAATCCGAGGTTTGCCGATGTGTATGTGCTCCCATGCCCAAAGCTGTAACAACAATACAGGGCCACCTAACTCCCTCGCACCCCTCTTTGATGCCTGACATAGCTTTCGATACAAGTATGCAAGGGTCGAAGTACCCCAGCTAAAGAACCTGGACTGCATCTCCACTCTTGTCAGCAAAAAGAATGGACCCCATCAAGACAAGAATATAAGTTCGTGCGAATCGTTGTACTGTCACCTCATCAGCATCGTTCGGCAACAAGAAAAAATGATGCCGAAGCCATGTCAACCTCAAAGACGAACCCTGGAGAACTTTGGGCTCGTTCTCCGGTGTGGTGGGCCAAATCCCCAACAAATCAAAAACTACTGCAGCCCAATTAACCTCGCCTCGACCAGTAACAGGTGGCCCGTGCACTCTAAGTCCAAGGATAACAGCGACATCTTCTAAAGTAATCGTCGCCTCCCCGACAGTGAAATGAAAGGTATGTGTCTCCTGCCTCCATCGCTCCACTAATGTCGTCGAAAGTGGTCGATCAATCTCCAAACCTCCCCCTACCAAACGATGTATGCCGAGAAAACCAGCACGCTCAACATACCGAAGAACCCTATCGTGAATCTCCCAGTCAAGAATGAGACTATGATGATGCAACCGACACGATAATACCGTGTCCCCTACTCCCCTCCAGGCATCCTCACTCTGATGCTTGTCCTGGAGGGTGAGAACGATGCAATCAGTGGGGCCGGGAAAGATGGATTGCGCCATCAGACCTAAGAACAAAAAAAACATATACAGGTTATTAGCATAATGACGACTATGATAATAATATAAATTTATGAATATTTAAAAAAAATTAGATTTACCCAGATGTTCCTTCACCGTTCTTATTAGGACATCTTTGCTTATTGTGTCCCGGAACCTTACAAATGCTACATCTATATTTGCCAGGCCTATCAGCTGCATCCATTTCATTTTGTATTCAAGTGGACCTTGGACGTCCAGCTCCACGCTTTAGCCTCGCATCAGCTATAATTCTCGGGCCATCATATGGAGAACAATTATGCATATCATGCACAGGCTTGAAAAAGGACATATAAGTAGATCGATACTCGATAGTCATAAAAGAAGCGTCCACAAAATCACTATATGACAAGCTCCGGTATAGACATACCGCAAGGACATGAGAACACGACAACCGCAAAATCACTATATGACAAGCTCCGGTATCGACATACCGCAAGGACATGAGAACACGACAACTTATATATTATGACTTTTTCACATGTACATGTCTTCTGCATTAAATTCACCGTGTGTTTCTTTCCACCTTTCCCTGCAATACAGTCTTTACGTCCAGTAGTGACCTCAAATAGCCCTCGTTCATAGTCAAACACAATCACCTCATGAACACCAGCCTTCTCCATGTTCTTTTCAATGGTGGTAGTCGCCTTCGGGCTATAATCATGGCCTTCCTCAAATCTTTTTCTACCCAATTCTCTCCTTGTAGCAAAATAAGAATTGACACGATAAAATGTCATTCTTACCAAAGCAGTGATCGGAAGACATCTTGCCCCTTTTAGGACACCATTAAACACTTCAGACATGTTCGTGGTTTGCACACCATATCTACACCCACCATCATGATGAAGAGACCATAGATGAAGGGGAATGTCCAACAGATATCTAGCTGCCTCGACATTAATGGAACCAATTCAATCCATATAGTACATAAACTTCCTCTTCTGCCTAGCATATGCAGCTTTTCCGAATAGATTCTTGATGGCAGCATTCTTATACTTCGTTTGAAGCAAGATGTCGCACACAAAATCGGTGATGGGCATATATGGTTCTTCCCATCCACTTTGAGGCTCGTTCATAGCTGCAAGGATACCCCTATGATGATCAGAGATGACACACAAATCCTTTCTATCTGTGACAGAACGTCTAATGCAAGCTAAAAACCAAGACTAGTCCTCCGTGCTTTCTTCCTCCACAACAACAAAGGCAAGTGGGAATAGCTGGAAATTAGCATATGTTCCCATAGCAATCAATAATTTGCCTTTGTATTTCCCGTACAAGTGAGTACCATCTATAGTGATAAGAGGTCGACAATGACAGAATCCGGTAATGGAGGGTTTGAAGGCCCAGAAGACCCTCTTAAAGATGTGCGTAGTGGGATCTTGTGTTGGGATCGTACACCAGTAAACGACAGTGCCTCGATTGGACTCTTTCAAGGCTTGCAAGTACCTAGGTAACTCTTGATACGACTTATCCCAATTACCAAAAATATTGCTTATTGCTTTTGTTTTGCTAACAAGGCTCTCTTGTATGTTATTGAAATTGATATTGGTTCTTCACAAAAGTCAAGATGGACTGAAATTTGAATGAAGGATCAGTCCTAATGAAATCCTCAATAAGATCAGCAACGAAATCCGATGAAATGAGAGGATGGTCTCCACATGTTATGTCTCCCAAACAATTGCTTGCATGTGGACCAACAAATCATACAATTTTGAATGAGAACGACTTAGTCATGATTGCACGCAACCTCCATGGATAGTGACACACTTCCTTTCTGGCACATTCAATCACATACTTTGTGGGCTCTGACTCTAACACCCGAAACATTTGGTTTCCAGAGATCGACCATGCTTTCGCAAAATTCTTAATTGCTGCAATGAGGCAAACTCTTGTCCTATCTCAAATTCAGAAGCCACAGTCAATGAACCAGTGCAATTCCAAGTCATCCATGCATCTATTAACCTTTGATCAACTTCGTCAACTCTAAGCCAATCTTGTGAAGGAACACCGCCTTTATTGCCTTGTCAGCTGTTTCCCTTGCATCATCGTCCTCCTCCCTATCAGAATCCACATGCTCCTCCTCATTTCCCAAAAAATCAACATCATTTCGATGTAGAGTGTCGAGATGGAATGTGGATGGTATGTGGGGAGACGAACCAGAAGAACTGAACTCATTCATGTGTTGATTGACATAATGTGGGTCTGACAACATGCTAGTAAATGATTCAAATTTGCATACTAGGAGCTGATGCCGGTACCTCCATGCTGTCCCTAAAGTCCATTGTAGGTACATAACCCACATTACTTTGAAGATTTATCTCCTTGGGAACTTGTTCAATGTATACCTCCATTGCCATGGCTGACATTTGTGTCACTGAAAGCCACATAGCACATAGTGATTCGTCATGCTCTAGTGCAATTGGCACTTATTTCCCCGACATCGAATATCTCATAAACAATTTCAGTTCCACATACATACGATCACATCCAACAACGTCATATACCATATTTAGAATCTCTTGAAACATCATACCAGAATTGATGAACAAATTTTTTTTCCTTCCACCTCTATACACAATATCAACGTCATTTTGAGATAGTTCACCATTCCAATAAAGGTATAAAGGATATTTAGGTTGTTCCATATTCTACATACAAAAAACCATGATGTCTAAGTTATTCTTATTCTAAACATTCAAACAATATGAACACCATTTTTCACCTATACTAGTAGCATTTGCAACCTAAACACAACAATTCATGCAAAATCAACCATCACAAAATGCTCAACACCATTTTTAACCAACCAATATCAACAATATATCACCTTCCAATTCATGCAAAATCAACCATCACAATATGCTAAATTTTTTAACCAACCAATATCAACAACTAGATTATACGAATCAAACTAAACAATTTCCATCTAACAACAGTTACAAACCTAAATTACATAACAAATATGGCATGCTAAGCAAATTAAATTAAAAAAAAAACAAAAATTAAAAACTCACAAAAAAACAGTTGGTGGTGGTGCGCTTGGCGTCAGTTGTGCGCCGGTGGTGGTGAGCCTGGCGTCAGTGGCGTGCTGTCGGTGGCTGAGCTCCGGTTGCCGGTCCTCGCCGGTGGTTTTGTGGGATGATGGTGAGCTGCGGTCGTCGTAAGAGAGAGAGATGGAGAAGTGAGTTTGAGAGAAAAAAAGTTCGAATATGAGAAATTGGGGAAATTAGGTTGGATTTGGGTATTTTACTAAACCGCTACCCGAAGTAGCGGTTTCCCTTAATGAACCGCTACTCATGACTGAGTTCAAGGGCGACTAAACCGCCACTTCAAGTCACGATCAACGAGTGTCAACCGCTACTCAAAATAGCGGTTAATTTTAACCATAACCGCTGCTTAGAGTAGCGGTTTGTTTGTATAAACCGCTATTCTAAGTAGTGGTTTAACTTAAGTAGAAAAAAAAATTCTCACGTGCCAACCTACATGGATGGTACGCAGGGAATTTTTTTTTTTGGGGCATATTTGTGGAATTGATACCCTCTTTTGCATTATTCAAGGAAAAAGTTCACAAAAATTATATATGTTATAATAAACTAACTATCTCATACGAAAACTTATACTATAAAATTGACTATGTCATACAAAAACCTACAATATAAAATGTTATTATATCATACAAAACCTGCCAATATCAAATGAAAACTGACTATATCAATTGAAAACTAACTATATCATATGGTTTTCGGGTGCACAATAAATTATTGTGAAAACGATCCATTCAAATTTTGTTGCTAGTTATTAAAATGAATTTCAGTAGAGATATTATTTTGGTGCGGTTTTGTTTGTTGTTAGGATGTTGATAGTTGAGTAACGTGAGTTACTTGAGCTGTAAGCAAGAGGGAGGAACGGAAAAGACGACCAAAGCTTATGATTCTCAATCCGATCCGACTTAATAAATAGGTCGACCTGAAATAGACCTACTAACCTATTTAGTAGCGTTTTCTAATTTCTATTAACGACGACCTGATTAGTATTTATTTAAGTACTTCACGTTTTAAAAAACCGAAGTACATAAATTCATGTATAACAAGAAGACAAATGCAAATATAATACAACCCTTTTATCTTCATTTAACTTGAAATTTTGGTTTTTTGAATGGAAAAATTGGCTTTTTGGATGGAAAAATTGAAAGTACAGTAGGTCAACTCAGTTTAAACCTAACTTATCTAAGTAAACAGGTTCGATGGATTGAATTCAGGTTGGAAATGTTAACTTGAACAATCCCCAAGTGGTGGAAACTTCAAGTAGAGCACAAACTAATTCGTAGAGAAGATGGCGAGTGAAGGTATTTGGGCCTGTGATATGAATTTGGATTTCGACTCAGTGTCGACAAAAATGAAGCACACAATAAAGAAAATGGCGAAAGAGATCCTAAGACAATCCAAAGGAAGCATGCCACCAAGTAAGGACACATCTTGGTGGAACGAAGATGTTCGACAAGCGATGAAGCACAAATGAGAATGCTATGAAAAGTTGGGAAAATATGGAGTTTGCGAGAACTACGAGATGTATAAGGAGGCTAAAAGGGAACCAAAGAAGGCCGTAAGATAGGCTAGCAAGTAAATCATGACCTCTACGCAATATTGGATACAAAAGAAGGGGAAACGGACATCTATATAATTGCTCGAATGAGAAAGGCATAAAGACGCGAGACATTGGAAGGATTAAGTGTGTGTGGAGGATGTTGACCAAAAGTTTTGGTGGGATATAAGGAAATAAGGATAGATGGAGGTTCTAATTTGATAACTTATTCAACGGAGATCAACGACACGATATTGGAGATATAAGTATGTAATCCATCGTAAATTTATGAATTATATATATATATATTTAAATATCTAATTTAGTTTAAAATAATTTATTTATTTAAAAGGTTAACTATTTTCAAAGTCAAATGAATTATTTTAAAGATTTAAGGAAGTTAAAATATTTTGTTAAGGCATGCTTTGAAAAATAATTGAAATACTATTTGGATTTGAAAAAGATTTTTAAATGGGCTTGAGGAACCAAATACTAATTGGACTATGAAAAAAAACTTCTAGTAATGTTAGGAGTTTATTCATCAATCCTATTCATTATTCAGTCCTACTTAGGATCCAATTGCCTTTTCCTAAGCCCAAAAGGAAAACTTAATTATAAATACCTTTAAGGCTAAAAATTTTACCCACAAAAATATTCTCTCTCTCCTCCCTCTTCACCTGATTTTTCTTTCTTCCTTCTTTCTTTCTTCTTCCTCAAGTTTTTGATTAAAGATTATATTTTTATCTTTTATTTTAGTACTAATTATGATTAGAAGCTTTAATTTACTGTTTTAATGATGAATCTATAATTATATAAATTATGTATTGAAAGAATAAAAATTCAGATTTAATTATTATGTTTAAATTGGATTTTAATTATCAAAGCATGGATTTTTTAGCGTATTAAAGATTGGAAAATCATAGTAGCATACTCCCTCCGTTTCCTAAAGATCTTCTCTCTTTCCGTTTAAGGGTGTTTCCAAAAGATCTTCCCTCTTTTGCTTTATTCCTTATTTGGCAAAACAAATTTTCCTATTTACCCTCTCATGTCACTATCATATGGTCCACCATTACATTATTAATTCAATTTTACTCCCTTTCTCTCTCCTACTTTAACCCCTTTTTATTTGTTTATTTATCTCAACCCCTTTCTCTCTCCTACTTTACTCACACCATGCCCCACACAACTTGATTTTCCTTGGTATCTGTAGGAACAATAAGTGGGAAGATCTTTAGGAAACGGAGGGAGTATGTTATAAACTAGGAAATTGATTTAACTTTTGAATTTAAGCATGTTTAAGTACGTTTAAAGGGAGTTTAAATAAATTATAAGTTGCTGGAATTTTAGAAAGGATGTTATTAATTATGGAGTTTTATGGATTTTAATGACTAGTATAGTAGTACTATGCCAGGGAATATAAGTAATTGAAGTTTTAATGATAAAAACAACTTATACATATTTTTAAAGGGACTTTAAAGTATTCTAAAGTTTTTGAAATTTATTTGGAGTATTGATTATAAATTCTATTGGTTGTTTTAGGCGGAAACTTCTCTGTAGGCGACTTCTAAAGTGTTAAAAGTGGTCTATCAATTTGTCTACCTAAGGTACATACATACCTATGTGTTGTTTGATGTAGTATCATGATTTTAGAAAGGAAAAGTTATGAGTTCATATATGATTGTTATTATGATTGGATTTTACATGTTTTATGCCTGTGTGTGAACATGTTAAGTATGAGATTTAATTATGAGATTCATATCATGTTTTTATGGAATATTGATGCAAGCATGTTGGTTGGGAACTTAATTTATTAATTCAAATGGGGGAATTAATATATTTATCACTTGGATCATGATTGAATCATGTGATCCCTTATATTATTATTTTCACTACTCTATGAGGACTGTGGGCCTTCTTTGGTAAGTTGATAATTTCTACCTTTATTAAAAGGTAAGTTTGTTGTTGGCTAGGTTCAACAAATAAAAAGGATTGTGTTGAGTCATGTAGTGTTTTGATGATTATAAACAAATGATGATTATCTAACTAATATATGTGTTTGAGATGTGCATATTACATTAACATGAAACAAGTCATCAAAGGTTGAATAAATCACATCATGAAGGTTTTCCAACAAGCGAAGTTCCTAAAAGAGTTCCTATAAGGAACACAAATAGAGCGGTTCCTAGATACGTCCTATGAGGAGCATTGAATATGAAGTTCTGGAATAGTTCCTGAGTGGGAGCATCAATATAACGTTTCAGAGTTGAAACAAGAAGTTCCTGAGCAAGAACTATGAGTGCGAAGTTTCTTAAAGGAACTAGGACACCAAAGTTCCAAAGGTGGAGCTATCAACATGCGGTTCTTGAGTTGGAGCAGCATGGTTCATGAATGCAGAAAATATGAGTTTATTTTCTAGGATTCATGTAAGTATGTGGAAATGTGAAAGGTAATGGAACAAGGTCTAAAGGAACTCGTAAGGTCAAAGGAATTTGTGGAACTTAGAGACAAAAGTATTTAAAAGTCTATAAATATGATGCATATTATCTATAAGAATTTATTTAGAGTTTGTTTCTTAATAAATCTCTACTTGGTTAATTAATAATAAATAATATGCATTGGTTGTTTTAGGATTAGTTTTAGTTTTGAAATAAAAGATAAGTTTTAGTTTTAAAATAAAAGATAAGTTTTAGTTTTGAAATAAAAGATAAGTTTTAGTTTTAAAATAAAAGATAAGTTTTAGTTTTAAAATAAAAGATAAGTTTCAAATAGAATAGGTTTAACAAAATTAGTTTCTTTAGGAATCTGATTTTAATTAATTTAATTTTATCTTTTCAGTTTTTAGAAAATAAAAAGCCTAGATTTATAATACGCATAATGAGTGTTGTTAAAGAAATTGTCTGTCTGTTCCTCTCTAAGGAACAGATGTGCTAGTTTATTCATCTAATTTAAAGGAACTAACTATTAAAAGGAACTAGACTTAGGATGGAGCATTACAACGGTTCATTTATGACAGTTGAGTAAATTATGCCTAGAATTTAGGTAACTATTTCATTTAAAGAAAAATTTGATTTTAAGGAAAATCTTTTAAGGAAAAGATTTTATTTTTCTAAAGATAATAAAAATTCTTTTCGGTTTTTATGGAAATATTTTGAAGATAATATTTTTGGTAAAAGGATTTTATTTTGGTATTAATTAATAATTCAAATATTTTTAATTAAATCAGATTTTCAAATTAATGCTTAAAGTGGTTGCTAAAATTAAGGAGCAGTAACTCAATTCTCTCCCACGTTTAACAGTGATCATGGAGATCATGGGATGATTGAGGAATGTGTTCCTCCGGGTAAGGAACATCATGGGATAATGATTTAACCACTAACACATGATTAATCCCACGTTCATTCTAAAAGACTGCTATAAATATACAAGCTCAATTGAGTTTCAAATGGTCTGACTGGTGTCTTTCTATAGTGTTAGACTTATGTCATTCCATAAGTATGGCTTAAGGAATCAATATCATTATCTAAAGCAAAATGATAAATCCTACGTGTTAAGCTCGCAATCACCGAGTAATTCTAGAGCATGAGGAGTGTGAAACGCTCATCTAGGCTATCCACGTAGGATTGCCTACGTGGAATTTGAAAATTATAAAATTTTCGGAAATTTTATTGACTTAATTAGGGGTGATTTGAGGTAATTATTTATGATTGGCGTAAATTATGGAATAAAAAAGGCAAGGTCGGTTTTTAAAATCTCTATTTGTGTTACTGATTGTCCGGAATTTATTCTTTTCAATTTCATGTACATCCGATTTTGCCTATCTAATTCATTTATGGTAATGAAATCAAAATACCAATCAAGTATGATTTATGTTAAGGAAAAATTCACATGAATAATCCCAACTTTCAGCCGTCTTCTCAAAATAATCCCAACTTCAGATTATTTTAATCCCAACTTTTGAGAGGACCTTCTCAAAATAAGCCAAACTATCTTTTTCCTTGCCCGCACTAATCCATTTCAGGTCTATAATACGTTTAAAATTAATAGTTCGGATTATTAGGAGAATGTCACCCTAAAGTTGGGATTATTCTAAGATAACTCAAAGTTGGGATTATTTTGAGAAGACCGATGAAAGTTTGGATTATTCATGTCAATTTTTCCTTATGTTAATTGACAATCAACATTAATTTCGGCCAATCAACTATTCAAATTTTAAAAAATTGCCGAATTTAATTACATTTCACAAAGCTCCCTTTTAGTATATATAGTACCGAATTGTCATTCATCAACACTACTCAGTTCCGTGTTTTTAATTTGCACCGTCATGCCAACTTCGTCATTCACCTCAAAAACAATACCATGTCCTCCACAAAATATTATACAATCCCATATTCCAAAGGAAAAATGGCCCACTAAAATTGATTATTCGAATTTTTTGGATGTGGAATCTATGATTTTAACACTATTTCGTGGAGGGCATCTATATTTCAATGGTGTGTCGAGTATGTTCACGTTTCATATCAATAGAAGCAATGAAGTTTGGGCTTATGTTGAAGATGTCAATACAACAATAGATGGTTATCGTCCATATTTTGATTTTTGGAATATGATGTTATATGATCTATAATGCCATCCTCCAAGAGCTTACAAAGTTGACGATGACTATTTTGAAGACATTGATTTAAACAATACGGATTGTTGTCGTATTAGTAATAAAGTTTTGCTCGATTATATTTATAATGAAACAAATAATGTATTTTTGAACAAGACTAATTTTTAATGTTCTTTGTTATTGTTTTTCTTTTTATGTTATTCAAGCCTCTAATAATGTCCAATTATGGAATGATATTGAAGTAATGGTCTCTACCATTTACCATTTTATTTTGAGAAATAACATGTTTACCACCAATTGTATTCATCACTTTCAAAGCAATTATAGTTCCATGTATTGATACTTTGTCTATCTCTGATTATATTATTGCTTGGACCAAGTTCAATACCTAGCAATGTACCTAACATACTTAATTGGATTGTCCTACCTAATTGCAATAAACTTAACCTAGCACAACCAGTTATATTTGGGTCTATATAAAGATCTATTTGGTCTTTCTATGCTCATTCCATCACCTCCAAAAACACGATTTTGTTCATTCTTAAAAAAACTCCTTATTTCATTTAACATTTCATATTTTAGAAGTTTAAGATATACAAAGTATCATCTTCTAATGGATGCAAAATGTATCAATGATGTGAAAGAAGTTAACAATGTTATGTTCGAATTCTTGGACCAGTGGTCCATGGTTGATGATAAACTAAGTACATGTCTTCAAAGTTTAAATAAAATAGAAGAAGAAGAAGTTGAGGAAGCTATGGGTTACATTGCTATGATCATTTCATTTCGTAATGCTATTGAACTTGCCGCCAAAGAAGCAAAGTGTACAGTTGAGTATTTGGATTCTCTTATTAAGAAGTGAAGTATGAAGAACTATTTATTGGTAATACTAAATTATCTAGCAAAAAATAATAACCTTTGTTTGTATTATTCGTAGTTGTTTAAAATGTTAGTTTCTTATTTTCAATGTACTAATCGATTAAGTTCAATGAGTTATCATGTTACATGTATTTTTCGGTTATGGTAAAATATAATTTATATTTTGTTGTTTATTTTATTGTATATCTTACAAATCGGATTGTTAATTTTTTTTATGATATAATGGTCATATAATGTTTGAATGACATAATATAAGTAGTTTATTTCGTTTATAACATGCATGTAATAATTTGACATAATATAAGTAGTGATAATAGCACGTTTTCATAATAATATACATAGAATCTTTTTTGTTTTGTTTTGGAAAACTAAAAACTATAAAAACGTTATGAGAAACTTAAAAATAATGTAAATGATTGTTGCACCATAATGTAAATGCCGAAATTATTCACTTTCTCATAATTAATCTTCTCTCCAATAAGTTTTAATAGTCAATCATGTCGAAATTGACAACCATTTAGAAATTGCATTCCTAATTTGAATCACGTACTTTTATTAATTGATTCAATCAAGCTTGAAATATGGTAATAAATATTTAACTATATTTTTTTGTTTTAAAATAAAAACAGACATGTGCAAGTAGATCATATATACGAAAATTATTCCTAATTTGAATCATATGAATTTAGGGATGGAATATTATCTTATGGTAATTATCATTCATTATCAACTTATGGTGGAAACAATACATTCGTTAAATATGGAAAACATCAATTGATCTTATTTATTTTAATTATTTTAATTAATTAATCATGTTTAATTTCATCACATATATCGAAATCATTCCTAATTTAGATAACGTGATTTTGGGGATTGACTCAATCTATATTTAATACAAAACTTATTTATTACTTACATTAGGTTTACTTCATTGTCTTTTTTTACCATAACAGGTTATGAAAACCATATTACTTACATTAGGTTTACCTGTAAATAATGTTATTATATTTATTTCTCCCTACATCCTATACAAGTTATATTCTTAAAAAAAAAACATGTACATTAATTTTGTATTGGTATGAGGAATGACTATTGTTCATTTGACTCACCTATTTCACCAAAACATTTAAAGACTTGGCATCCAAAATTAGAACATTCTAATTTTTTTGATCATGAAGGTATGATACTAACAATGTTTCGTTCCGGTCATATTAAATTATATAAAGTTCGAAACAATGTTGCGAATGCTGAAGATTTTTATTCGAATAATTGGTATATGACGGAGTATGTGTTCTCTAAAATCAAAGATTCTAGGATTTTTATTGATTTAGAATATATGGTACTACATTTTTTTCATTGCAATCCTGCACGAGCTCATTACGTATGTTGATATCCAATTGAAGAAATCAACATGAACGATGGACGTGTAATACCAACTACAAATAATATTTTGTTGGATTATTTATCAAATGAAAGTGATTAGTTGAATGGTGGTTTTTACATTGTATTATCTTTAATTACGTAATATTGCTCATCTAAATGTCAATAAAATAAAAACAAAATTTATGTTTCCATTTATGTTGTACTACCACTTATATATTAGTTGTCATTTTCAACTTTGACTCTAATTGGTCAATCATTATAAATGCCATACCAACTTCTACCAAAAAATTAATACATTCTTCCTTAAATAAATTCGGCTATGGTATATACAAATGAGACATTTTTTTAAAAATATAAAATAAATATCAACATCCCAAAAAAGTGGTTTAAAATTTCCCTACCAAGTAATGTGCCTTCCAACTTATTCAATGCTTTGAAAGGTTTTAGAAAAATCTACCTAGTGTGTACTTCATGCAACAATGTCATTTTTAATTTTGACCACATTTGGTCAATCCTTATGTAACACCCCGATAATTCTCTCTCTTCAAAAATACCTTTATAATATAAAACTTAGAGAATTACCAAAGCATTATCGCTTGTGTGATAACGTATCGGCTTATTCAGAATTTTGCAGCGGAAAACAAATAATTAAACTTTAACTTTATTATAAATAAATAAATAAGTATTTAGAACTTAAACAATCTAAATTAGTCTACTCCAACAAACTTAATAACATATGTTCTTATTCATGCAGAAAGTAAAATATACTAGTTAAATACACATTCTCTCCATTCCAGATTCCCAATGATGCACATCTGCGAACCTGTAATGTCAATGCTATACTGAATCTGCTCCCCATAATGGTTCATCACAGAATCAATAAGGCAAAGCCATGATCACAATCACAAATAAAGCACGTAATCAGCAAAGCTGAGTACTATATACTAAAACATAAGCATTCGTAACATGATACTAAAAAGATAACACGCAGAGATACATAATAATATAATCATATAATAATCTGCAGATAACTTTAACTAAACTAAACTCTAAACATCTTTTTATTACTTTAAAGAAATAGTTGTTGGAACTGAGTTGTCTTATCTATTAATGCCTTCACCTACGAAGACGAAACACGGGTGCTACCAGGCACTACAACGCATTTCAGATTGACCTGCGATATCGAGGAACTTTTGCTAACTGAAAAAGGGATGGTGATCAATCCATTCCTGTAAAAAGCCATGGCTCGCTCACCATATACTCCAACTCCTAATGTCCAACTCTAGACGTACACCAGTCTAAAGTCTATAACTATTCTCGTTACACTTTACGTTATTTTCATGTTATCACTTGTTATGACACACACACACAAACAACACAAAAATAATAATCAAACAGTCACAACTGAACTTCTTTTATCTTAGGATTTAATAAGTGACCACAACTTACAATCCAAGACTACTTTCTTTTTAATCTCAACTTTCTTATTTGTTGAACCTAGCCAACAATAATCTTACCTTTAAAAAGGCGTAACTTATCAACTTACCAAATAAAGCCCACAATCCTCATAAGATAATAAAAGTAATACTTGTTAGGGAATACATGAATAACATGATTCAATCTCTATAACATATATTAATTCCTCATGCGAATTAATAAATAAACTCTCTTTTCATGCTTGTGTCAAATATTCCATACAAACATACAATCTAGTACTCATAATAAATCTCAAATTACATGTTTGCACACAAGCATAAAACATGTAACCATCAAATACTAGAAATCATATATATATGAACATAGAGTGGAATATAAAAGATGAGAGAGACAGCTAGAAAGAGAAAGAGAAAAAGTGAGAAAAGGAAGCCCCCCTAGTTGTGCCTTGAAACCCTAGTTTTTTCGCCCAAATCGATTTGTGTTCTTTGTCTCAATGGTTATCTCTGCAAATTTCTCAGTAATCTCAAATTAATTCTTTCCTGTTGCAATCCTTTTAGTACAATTTCGTTTTCGTGTGACTTTTGGTCTACTTTAGCCAAGTTTATGGCTATAAAAGGAGAATTTGGTAGCAGTAATGATTTAACCCTACCCCTTTCTGATAGGGTTAGTTCTCAATTAAAGCTACTATTAAAAGTAATTGATGATGGGTTCCAGGCTGGTTTTGTGCCACCGTATCTCAATTGCAGGCTATTCAATTATAACTAGGGTTTTCTTGGCGAATTGGGGCTTTCTATTGGCTTCTGCTTTTTCGAGCATTTATTAAGTGACAGGGAGTGAGAGTGGAGTGTGAGAGAGAGGTTTCTTTTGGAGTGTGGTCATTCAATTCTGGTGAGGGTTTGTTCATTATTGCTTTGATATTTTGGCGTGATGTTAATCAATTTCGCAGACGAAACTTGCAGACTCAAACCCTAGCATTAATGGCGATGGTAAGTCTCATTACTCCTAATAGTAATCAGTCTGTTTACTTGGTGGTTTGCGATAGTCCGAGGGCCTATATAAAGAAGGTGCAGGTTGGTTTTTCATTATCATCCTCTCCTTCTTCCTCTCTTTTGTATGTGTACAATAGATTGGTTTTTTATTGTGCTTATCTCCTTTTCCAAAGATCTTTTCTTAATTTGTTTACAATGAACTTTAAAAATGTTGTTCTTAGTTCTGATCTTCCTAAAGTCTCTGAGGTCCCCCCTCCTGAGTCTGTTAATAATCATGGTGAAATTAATTCCCCTGCTGGGAGGGATTCTGTGGTGCCTTCCTCTGTTCAAGGAACCTAGGACCCTCCAGAAGCGTCTTTCCCTGAAGCTGTGATTGTTGATGATCTGACTCAAGTCCAGAGGGATATTCAGGAGCTCTCTAAATCTTGCTTGATTGGTAAGATGCTTGGTGAGCCCTTGGATGTGCGTATCATTATTTCACGCACAAAGGCTGAGTGGAAGTTTGTTAAGGGTGATATTGAGTTTCTGGATATGGGGAATCATTGGATTCTTCTTAAGTTTGCTAATCCGAATGATTTGTTTCTTATCTGGTCCGAGCGTCCTTGGCATGTCCAGGGTGAGCTCTTTGTCTTACAAGCCTGGCGTCCTAATTTTGATCCCTTTCTTGAAGAACTTAAGTGGGTTGACCTGTGGGTGCGTATACCCAGGTTTCCCACCGAGTTACTTAACTTTGAGTCATTAGCCAATCTCTTTGCTTCTAATAATGTGGGGGTGTTAATTAAGCTGGATTCTAATTCCTTGTTAAGAAATAAGATAAGATTTGCGCGAGCTTGTATCCGTGTAGATATAACTGCTCCTTTGCTTGAGTATGCTGAATTGTCCCGTGCTGGGGGGAAGGTGTGAGGGTATGTCATCTGGTATGAAGATTTTAGTTCGGGGTGTTCATTTTGTGGTTGTGAAGATCATACCATTGATGCTTGCCCTTTGTTGCATGCTCCTAAAAAAGAAATTACTATCTCTCTTCTTAAAAGTCCTAAACAGAAGAATTTAGCTGAGATCCTCTCGTTGGCTACAAGGCAAGCTCAGCTTGCTACCACGGTTGTGGAAGCTAACGTGGTGCAAGCAAAGCCTAAGTCAACGATCAGATCTTTTGGTCAGAAACATGGGTTCCATAATTATTCTAAGAATTCTTCTAAGTCTGTTGTATCTCATGGTAAGTTTGCTGCTTCCGCTGGTAAGAGAAATGCTGCTGGGGTGGGTTTTAAGGACCCTTTATTGGCTGTTCCTAGCCCTCCTGTTGCTCCAGTTCATGGCAAAGGTAAGGGTAAAGCTGTGTTGTTTGCTTCTGCTCCTTATTATGAGAATGCTAGTAGCTCTGATGATGATCCTGTGAATATGGCTGTACCTCTGCAATTACCTTCCTCTCACTGTTTCCAAGCTTCTTTGCTTGAATATGGTCATTGTGAGAATGGTGAGGGTGAAGGGTTGGCTCTTGCTCCATCTGAGGCTCTTGGTGTGGAGTTATCTCCTGTCCCTCTTCAAGTTATTTACCCAGATACTTTTTATCATGATAATCAGTTTGGCCCTCTTGTGCAAGTGTCTGACCAAAACTATGGTGGCTTCTCTATTTTTGAGTCTGGGGTGGAAAATGATACAATGATTATCATTGATGATTCCAAATCTGGGAGTGAGATCCATGCTCTAAATGAGACTTTCTTCCATTCCATAGATTCGGAGAGCTCTATAGTTAGGCACATTAGTGCCATGGGTGTTGAGCAGGAGCCCTCCTTGGAACCCTCTTCTCTATCTAGTGCTGCTAAGAGAAGGAAGGGTAATCATGGGGATGATTTAGCCTCGTCAGATCTGAAGAGATCTAAAGTCTAAGTTGGTTAGCTAAGTAGTAAGCTGATGGTGGTTTTTTGGGATGCCTTGTGATGCTGGTTGTTATCCTTGTAGTGGGGGGAATTTTTAGATCCTTTTGTCAGAATAATGTTGCATTAGAATCTTGGTTGGTATTTTGGATTGTATATATCCTAGGATTGTTAATGCTGTGGGAAACTGGGCCCCTCCTCTTTCATTGTTGTGTGCTATTTAGGAGGCCTAGTTTCTCATATGATTCCTCCCTTTTTTGTTTTATTTTGGTGCATGGCATCCGTGTAAAATTTCTCTATCTGAAGAGATATTTTATTGATCTATTATGGACCAGGTGGTTGTTATTTTTTTTTGTTGTTTTCTTCTCTGCAATTACTACGAGTCCTGCTAGTTAATCTCATTTCTTTTTCATGGTATTGTGAGTGGATAGTTTATTGGTGTTGTTTCTTTTTGAGATATATTTGGTGCTGCGATTTTTCTTCTAGTGAAGTATTTGCTGTGAATGCCGTCACAATTGCTTCTTGTGTTGGGCTGCCATTTGATCCAGATTATAGCTTGAATCATATGTGGCAGGTGATATTAGCCCTTGCCCCTTGTATTAACTATTGTTTATGAATATTGGTTTCTGGAATATTCGAGGTGTGCTTAAAAAGACTGCGGTTCCGGATATCCGTGATTTTGGTGTTCAAAATCACATTTGTATTTTCATGTTATGTGAAGTAAAATCTAAGGCCCCCCCCCCTCAGATCATGGCTCAACGTTGTGGGTTCCAGCAGGTGGATTTTGTTCCGACAATGGGGCTGGCAGGGGGTGTATGGCTGTTATGGAAGGATAGCTCTCAATCCCCATTCAATTTGGTTGTAATTTTTAAAGGCTCGAGATTTATGGCTTGTTCAATTACTCTCCTTAACAAGAACATTTCCTTTGTTTGTATTTTTGTGTATGCTCCGCCTGCCAATGCTCTCAAGCATGAGTTTTGGGAAGAAGTGATTTCTTATGCAAATTCATTATCAATTCCTTTTATTATTCTAGGTGATTTTAATGATATAGGCTGTGAGCAAGATAAGCTTGGGGGCTCTCCTTTCAATCTCAATCGAATTTTAAATATGCAACATATTCTTTCTTCTATTTCCGCCATTGAAATCCCATTTTTGGGTTCTAGATTTACTTGGAGGAAAAAACGAGCTGGCCCTAACAACTTATTAGAAAGGCTTGACAGAGGGCTCGCTAGCCCAATATGGCTGAGTTGGTTCCCCCAGGCTAAGTTAGTTCATCACCCCTTTACTTCACCGGATCATTGTCAAGTTACTTTGGATATTACCACATCTCAAAATTTCAAAGCTCCTCCATTTAGATTTGAGAAGATGTGGTGCCTTCGTAAGGATTATGATACTTTAGTCAAGAAAACTTGGTGTGAGCATTTCCATGGTTCGCATATGTTTAAGCTTGTTAAAAAATGTAGATTATTAAAAGATAAATCAAAACAGTGGAATAAATCCCAATTTGGGAACGTCTTTAGACAAATTCGAATGGTTGATGCCAAACTTCAAGCTATTCAAAATCAATTGATCATGAATCCTGGTTGCTCCTTGCTTGCGCTTCGTCAAGATCGTTTTCTTCAGAAAAGAGAAAAATTACTTTCCTTTAGTCACGAGTTCTGGAAACAGAAAAGTAAGACCGACTATTTGAAATTAGGCGATGCTAATACGCACTATTACCATACCCATGCGTCGATTAGACGTAGTAGAAATCAAGTTAAGTCTTTCACAACAGCCTCTGACCAAATCCTTACTTCCCCAGTAGAGATTTCAAAGGCCCTTTCTAAGGAATTTGAGCTTCGTTTTTCTTCCAACCCAGACTGCTCCTTTGATGAGGAGGTCGATTTTAGGTTGATCACTCCTATTATTTCTGAGGAGGATAATGCTTTCTTAGTAGCAAGCGTCTCGCCGGATGAAATCAAAGCTGCAGTGTTCGATCTAGCTCCCGATAAATCGCCGGGACCAGATGGATTTCCACCGTTCTTTTTCCAGAAGTACTGGACACTGGTTGGTAATTCAGTAGTTAGAGCGGTTCAAGCCTTTTTTTCATTAGGGGAAAATCCTAAAAGAGATTAATCATACCTTCCTAGCTCTTATCCCGAAAATTGAGAACCCGTCTTCAGCTAATCATTTCCGCCCTATTAGCCTGTGTTCTACTATTTACAAGGTCATTTCTAAGGTCATGACGAATCGTCTGAAACATGTTTTAGGTAAAATCATTCATCCTTTGCAGGGGGCTTTTGTCCCTGATCGCTTTATTCAAGATAACATTCTGATAGCCCATGAGGTTTTTCACTCCTTTAGGAAAAAAACTGGGGATGAAGGTTGGCTAGCTATTAAGTTAGATATGGAAAAGGCCTATGATCGTTTAGAATGGAAATACATTTTGGTATTGCTTAGGAAATTGGGTTTTTGCCCTAGATGGGTAGAGTGGATTTTTAGTTGTATCTCTACTTCGTCGTTTTCGGTTTTAGTCAATGATATTCCGGGTAAGCAGTTCTACCCTTCAAGGGGTATTTGTCAAGGTGATCCTTTATCCCCGTATCTTTTTATTCTCTGTGCGGAGCTTCTGGCTCGACAGCTTTCGGCTGCTAATGAACGGCGAGATAAGACTATTGGAGTTTCCATAGGAAGATCTGGGGTCCGCATCCCTTTCATGACATTCGCAGATGATACTATGATATTCGCTACTGCTTCGGATGAAAGTTGTGTGGTGATTAAGTAGATTCTGGACAAATACTGTGCTATGTCGGGTCAATTGGTTAATTTTCATAAGTCTGCTTTTCAGTGCTCTTTGAATGTTCCTAGGGAAGCTAAAGTAAATTTTGCCTCTTTATTGGGTATGATGGAAGTTGATCATTTAGGGGAGTATCTGGGTTGCCCCATTATTGATTCTCGTGTCACCAAGGAAACATTTGGTAAAACGAGTGGTAAAGTCACGAATCAATTGCCCAAGTGGAAAGCTAATTCGTTATCTCAAGCAGGCAGGACTGTCTTAATCCAAGCAAACTTAGCTACGAAAGCCAATTTTCAAATGCAGAGCTTTTATCTTCCTCAAGCTACGTTATCAGGGTTGGATAAATCCTATCGTAATTCTTTTTGGAATAAAGATCCGGGAGCTAAATCGGCTAACCTGATTGGTTGGAACAAAGTGTGTCTTCCCAAAAGTTATGGTGGGTTAGGTATTAGGAAAGCGGATACTAACAATGTTGCCTTACAAATGAAATTGCTTTGGAAGCTCCTAAAACATAATAATATTTTGTGGGTTTCCCTAGTCTCGAAGAAATATCTTAAATCTCAGGATCTGTTTTCGTGTAGAGTCTCTCCTGTTGCTTCATGGCAATGGAAAAGATTAATGTCGCTCCGTCCTTTATTTAAAAAGGGGCTTCGATGGCAGATTGGTAATGGGAAGGCCATAAGGTTTTGGGAGGACAATTGGGTGTTCCAATATCCCCTTAGTTCAGTAGTTAGTCCGGTGCTCGACAGTGATCACATGAGAGTGTGTGATGTGCTGGATGGCTCAGGGGGGTGGAATCGTGATCTTCTTTCTCAATTTCTCCCTTCCCACATAGTCGATCATATTAGTTCACTTTTTCTTCCGACATCCCATCAAGAAGACTTGTTGGTCTGGGGGTTGACGGCAGATGGTGAGTACTCAGTATAGTCGGGATCTATGTTAGCTCAGGGTCTTTATAACCCTAACTTTGAAAAGGTGGAATTCGCATGGTTATGGAATCTCAACGCCCCCCCGAAGATTAAGTTTTTCTTATGGAAAGCTTGTCATGATGTTCTGCCTTCTAAGGATAGGCTAGAGAAATGTAAGCTGTGTGCCGCAGCAATGTGTGTTATGCGGTAATGCGTCGGAATCAATTGTTCACCTTTGTTTCCAATGTCCGTTCACTAGGCAGGTTTTTTCGTGCCTTAATGCGTCTGATTCTTGGCCTCTCCTTCCTGATTCTTGTAATCAGTTAGAGGCCTCATCTTTTAGAATTTGGATAGAGAAGTGTCACTCAATAGTGATGGTGCTACAATTTCGAAATTTGCCTTTGTTTGGTGGTTCATCTGGTTTACTCGAAATAAGGTCATTTTTAATGAGGAAGGTTTCTCTCCAAGAAAAGTTTGTTTCATGATTTGTAGTTTTTTTGCCCAATGGTTGAAAACTGCAGCTAAAGGGGATGGAGATTCTGGTTCTCCTGTTCCTAGGCCCTTAGCTAGGCCTAAAGCTGTTAGATCTGGTATTGATAGTGTTTGGATCCCCCCCTTGGAAATTTTTATAAACTTAATTTTGATGGCTCGAAAGACTCTGCAGGGAATAGTGCTTTAGGTTTTGTTATTAGGGATAGTAAGGGGGAGGTTTTGCTGGCAGGTGCTAAATCTTTAGGTCCTCTTATTTCGATTGTCCAAGCTGAGGCGTGGGCTCTTAGTGAGGGGATTAAGGGTGCCATCTCTTTGGATATCTCTCATATTGTTGTGGAAGTCGATAATCTTGCAGTTATTAACTCTGTGAAAAAAGCATGGCGTATTCCTTAGGAAATTTCTAACATTATTTCTGAAGTGGGGATTAATGTTCGTTGTTTTGCAGAGTGTCAGTTCCGTCATTGTTTTCGGGAGGCTAACCAGGCGGCTGATTTTATGGCTAAGAAGGCGCATCACCACCAATCATTACTCTACTGGTTCCCTCCTTACTGTTTGGATTTCTCCCTTATCATCTGCAAGGATGTTTTAGGCTGCCCCCCCTGATTAGAGGGTTTGCCTAAGTTTTCTTTCCTTATCAATATATATATATATATATATAAACATAATAAGTTCCTATACATGATACTAAAATTTCTTTCTCCTTAAATCATGATACTAATCACATAGCACGCAATTATGTACGTACCTTGTGTAAATTAGTATGCAGACGACTTTTAATTCCTTAAAAGTCTCATACGAAATATTCTCCGCCTGGAATTCAATATAAACTAAAATCAATACTCTTAAATAAAAATACAGCAACTCTAAAATATTTAAAATCCGCTTTAAATATATTCAAAAGCTGATTTTAATATCAAAACTTCAATTACTTTTAATTCCTAGCATAGTACTACCATACTAATAATTAAAACTCTTAAAACTCCAATAAATAAACTTCTTTATGAAATTCCAGCAACTTTTAAAATCATAAAACCTTCTTTAAACATATATAAACATGTTTAAAATCATAATCTAAAACAATCTCATAGTATTTATCATGCTACTATGGTTTTCTAGTAAGATTATTAATTAAAATAGTAAATTAAATCTAATAATCATGATTAACATTAAAAAAAAGCGTAAAAACATAGTCTTTAGTCAAATCTTGAGGAAGAAGAAAAGAAAAAGGGAGAAAAAGAGTGAAATACCGAAATCGCGAGTGAAATATGGCAGCAGAATTGCGAAACTTGCAGAGGCCATAACTGATAGAATAATAATCAGAATCGAGTGATTTTTGAGCCTAAGTTCAACAACTTTTCAAGATATACAACTTCTAAGAAGGACGTTTTGGCTAAAAACAAACAGAACTATGAGAATCTGGCCAATCAGGTTCGGGTGAGAGAAAAAAACGAGTGAAGAGAGGGAAAGAAAACCGTGAAGAGAGAGAGAAGAATGGATTGGCCGAAATCTATGAGAGAGAGAGGAGAGCGAAAATATTCTTTGTGTGGGGTAAAATAAATGGGTATTAGGATATTTATAAAGAGGTTTTCTTTTGGGCATAGGAAAAAGAGATTGGGCTCAATTAAAATTGATGATGAGTAGGATAAATAATTTGGAACTTTAATCATCAACATGACTCTTTTTCCCTATCATTTTAGGATTTTAGGTTCCTCAAGTCCATTAGACTTCTTTTCCAATATAAATTAGTATTTAAAACTTTTATCAAAGCATGCTTAATTAAAATATTTTCGACTTTCTTAAATCATTATTATAATTTCATTTGACTTTTAGAATAGTCAACCTTTTTAAATAGTCAAATCATTTTTAAAACTAGATTATGTTTAAATATACATATATATATACTACTTATAATTCCTTTGAAATTATGGGGGATTACAGTCTACCCCCCTTAAAAGAAGTTTCGTACTGAAACTTGACACAAAAACTCACATACTTTCAAAAGTTTGAACTCATTGTTTTCAAAAGTTTAACAAGAGTTGTGCCACTTGTGCACTTTTTCCAATCTTAAAACACTTGTGTTACTTATGAACACATTTTCTTATGCGGAAAATCTACTTCTTTTGCACTAACGTGTGCAAATTGCCCAACATTGGCTTACATATGCATGAAAATCTCATAGAAATAGACAAAAAGTGCGAAATTTATCGCATTCTACCCCCCCCTAAAGAAAATGAGTTACACCCTCGTAACTCACCTCAAGGAATAAGTCTGACCATCAATCGTAGGGTGAAAGGCTGTACTCATTTTCAATGTTGTCCCAAGATTTAATTGGACCTTTTTCCAAAATTTCGAACGAAACCTAGAGTCACGGTCAGAAATGATATCCTTTGGAACTCCATGTAGTCTCACCACATGCTTAATGTAAGTCTTAGCGAGCTGCTTCTTTTTCTATGTCTCCTTAATAGGTATAAACACGGCGGATTTGGTCGACCTATCCACACTAACCCAAATGGTTCCATTTCCACTTCTCGTTTTAGGTAAGGCAGTCACAAAGTCCATAGAAATAGAATCCCACTTCCATCCAGGAATCTCTAAAGATTGAACCTTCCCCATGGGTCTCTTATGATCTATCTTCACCTTCTGATAGGTTAGGCACTTAGACACATACTCAGCTACCTCTCGCTTCATATTTGGCCACCAATAGATAATCTTAAGGTCTATATACAATTTATCACCCATAGGGTGCACTGAATATGGAGTATTATTCCCCTCATCCATAAGACGTCTCTTAAGGTCATTACACTTCTGTGGTACACACCACCTCCCTTTAAACTTTAGACTCCCATCATCATGAATCTTAAAATCAGCTTCCTTAATTACCTTGCTTCATTTTCTCCTTGATCTTATCTAGGTGCTCATCACCAACTTGACCCTCTATGATCTCATCGAAAATTGACAAACCCAAAGAAAGAGTACTAAGTCTTGCCTCACTTTCCCCAAGATTTAATATTTCTAAGCTCAACCTTTGCATATCGCGACACAACTCCTCAGGGACTATCAAGGCACTCAAGCTATGACTCGATTTTCTACTCAAGACATCAGCAACCACGTTTGCTTTCCCCTCATGATACTGGATATCTAGATCATAATTCTTAATCAACTCTAGCCATCTTCTTTGCCTCATATCCATGTCTTTTTGGGTGAAAATGTACTTCAAGCTCTTATGGTATGTGAATATATTACAAGTTGCTCCATAAAGATAATGTCTCCAAATTTGCAATGCAAACACTATGGCAGCTAACTCTAGGTCATGGGTAGGGTAATTAGCCTCATAAGGTTTCAATTGACGCGACACATACACTGTTACCTTTCCATTCTGCTGTAACACCCATCCTAGACCATTTTTCGAAGCGTCACTATATACCTGAAATCCCTCATTCCCATCAGGCAGGGTTAAAACAGTTGCAGAGGTTAAACGATCCTTCAAGATTTGAAAGGCTTCTTCACACTTTTCATTCCACTCAAATTTGGACTCCTTTTTTATCAAGTTGGTCATAGGTCTTGCTATCTTCGCGAAATCTCACACAAATCTTCTATAATAGCCAGCTAGACCTAAGAAACTTCTAATATCTGACACACTCTTTGGAGTTGGCCACTCACTCACAGCTTGAATCTTAGCAGAATTTACTGAGACTCCTTCCTTAGACACATAGTGATCCAAAACGCTACTTTCTCCAAACGAAACTTACACTTAGAGAACTTGGCATATAATTGGTTTTTCCTCAATGTCTCCAAAATGATCCTCAAGTGCTCATCATGCTCAGCTTCATTCCTCGAATATATTAGAATGTCATCAATGAAAACCACTACGAACTTGTCTAGAAACTCATGGAAGATCCTATTCATCAAATCCATAAATATAGCAGGAGCATTAGTTAACCCAGATGGCATTACAGTGAACTCATAGTGACTATAACGCGTTCTAAAGGCAGTCTTAGGTACATCCTTATCGGCTACCCTCAATTGATGATATCCTGAACGTAAGTCAATCTTTGAGAACACACTCGCTCCATTCAATTAGTCGAATAGGTCATCTATTCTAGGCAAAGGATATTTGTTTTTTATGGTTACATTATTCAACTCCATATAGTCAATGCATAGCCTCATGCTTCCATCCTTTTTCTTCACAAATAATGCAGGAGCTCCCCAATGTGATGCACTAGGCCTAATATAACCTTTATCCAATAGTTCTTGTAATATTGTTAATCTAAAAGCTTTCTTTTATGTTTTTTATGCAAATCCAAATTTTTACCCATAATAACTACAACACTGGAGTTGATAGTTTGCTCGATGCCACCAAACTTGGACATACTATGTCATGTTACTTGCTAGGACTAATTTGGCTATCTTCAACCTCCGAGGCTAATATAGAGAATGGTCATCATATGCTAAAAACAACACTTTCCCAACTAAATATGGAAACTATTATTAGATGTAGAGAGATCTTTATAAGAATGTTACAGACGATATGGATAAAAAACTTGGAGGATTTTGCAAAGGACCCACCATTTGTTTGTCAGAGCAAAAAAAAGGATCATATGAAAAGCAACATGTGGGATATACACGATTACTATTCCGTCGCTAATGGTTATTATAGATTGGACTGTTATGATTGCAAGTGTGATCGAGAAGTTAGATTTTTCTTCACTATGATGAAGTCTTGAAAAACATTTACGGATCCATATAATTGTTATTAGTTACTATTGTCATTTTTAATAATTATAAATAAAAATTTAGAGCCAATATTGTGTACTTTTATATTATCTATATAATTTTTTGTTATTGTTTATGTTATTGGTATTTAATTGTGTATTAATTAATTATATTTTTAGCATTAATCTTCCATGATTCGAATAATATATTGTAAAAGATCTGATATAAGTAATTTCTATATATGTTCGAAATTTTTAAGTTGAAACACTAACTCTTATCAAATTAGTAATTTTTGTAACTAAATTATTATTTTTAAATATAAATTCAATAACACATCCAACCACCATGTACTTAATGTGAATTGGCTTCCATAAATCTATTGATTTTCCGAAATTTTACTTTATTGACATAAATGGTATTCTTATTTCAACCACCAATTCTTACCTATAGTATATGATTTAAATGAACCTATTAAATATAGTCAAACATACCCAACCATATATTAAATGTGATCAACCAACTTATTAGGTTTTCCTTTGTATGGCCGAAATTTATTTTTCCTATAAATATGCTTATGACTTCATTTTCTCCACTCATTTACAACTATTTCCCTATATTTTCTAAAAGCATACTATATATACAATTTTCTTTAAGCATCAAAATTTTTGTTATTTCCCTAGGAACACTACAAGAGGGGGGGTGAATTGTAGGTGTAGAAATAAACGTAACTTTTTGCGGAAATTAAAACTTAAACGAATAAACAAGCTAAGGAACACAAGGGATTTTTACGAGGAAAAACTTCTTGGGCCCAACAAGAAGAAACAACCTCGACCACTAGGGATTTTAAACTCAACACTTTCACTAATTAGGCCAAACAACTCTTTTACAACCTAATTCTAACTCGAGCCACACTTGAGTTCCTAAACTCAAGTTCCTGAGCCACTGTTCCCTTAACAGCAGTTCCTCTCAACTTCACTCGAAGTTTTCTCACACATACAAGCTTCACTCAAAGCCTCTCTCTTACAGAACTTCACTCAAAGTTCCCTTACCCCAAAAACCAAAATACAATTGATCGAAATAAGCTTAGTGGAATTAGAGTAAGAAGGCAAAGAACAAATGGCTATTATGAGAGAATGAAGGCACTGACACTTAATAGTTAAACTCACTTAATTACTTAGTCAGACACATTTGGAACTTATCTAGACTTCTATATTTATAGTGTTAATCATGAAGAACGTGGGATTAAATAGAGTACTGTTTAAGTCCATTAACCCATGATGTTCCTTCCCCTAAGGAACACGTTTCACATCATGTCCCATGATCCCATGAACTAAAATGAACGTGGATAATTTAGCCATTACTCCTAAGTAATAGGAGTTCCTTGAGCTTTATCCGAAAATCAGTTTTATAAAACTCTTTTTATCTTTAAAACTGAATTTTTAATCTTTAAGAAAATAATATCTTTTAAACAAATCTTTCTAAAAACCGGATATTTATTTTCTTATTTTCCGAAAAATAAAATCTTTTCCTTAAACAGATTTTCTTTTATAAAACTGATTTTATCATTTGAAATTAGATATAACTAATTTCCTATAATTTAGGCATGACTTACTCAATTATCTTTTAACCTTATAATGTTCACGCCTAAGTCTAGTTCCTTTTATTAACTAAGTTCCTTTAACATATTCGTTTAAGTGCCACTTAGTTTGTTCCTTACAAAGGAACAAACTCCATTCTCAAAAACTGCCACGTTCCTTACCATTCTTTCTTTGTTCCTTTACATTGGAACTAGAAAATAAAACGCCTAGCTTCTATTTTTCTTGATCCAATGCTTGCTCCAGTATCAACATAGAAACTTCTTTACTTAGCCTTTGAAATCCTCTCTTGACTTCTTCATTGACTTCGTATTCTCCCAGTTCCTTTTATCGATACCTTAAACACCATACACTTAAATAAATCATTAGTTCACTACTTAGTTTGTTCCTTTGTTTCTTTGTCATTATCAAAACTAGGGTTCAACAATTTCCCCCTTTTTGATGATGACAACAAAGGTACAAACTAAGGAAAATAACAAATAATATAAGTGAATGATAAATACAAAACATAAAGAAAATAAAACACAATTATGTAAGTAACTGAATTTTGATTTTTATTTACCTTAACCTATTTTTGATTTTTCATTTACCTTATCCATTTTTTAATTTTTTCAATTTTCAATTTTTCAGTTTATGTACAGTTTGTTCCTTAAATCTTTTCCCCCTTTGTCATCCTCAAAAAGAACAGACTCTGCATGTATTGATGAATTGATTTAACACCTTAAGACCATATACAAGCACCATTGGTGGTTAAGTTAGAATATCAAAGAGTAAACTTGCTCAAACATCAATCACATAATACTAGCCATTCCAAGGAAGAAATTATGCAAATCATTTAGAAACATAGACATAATAGCAAAAGTCATTGATTATATAGCACTTGTTCCATAACAAAACAAAGAAAGAAAAGAAAAAAGATAACAAAAGTTGTGTTCCTTGATAAAGAAAAAACAAAACAAAAAAAAACTAAGAAAGGGAAGGGGAATGGTGTTCCTCTACAACTTCTTCTTCAACCACATCCTCTAATTTTTCATCACCACCCATGTTGAGTTCAACCTGTTCCTTCACTCCTCCAAGGCACGGCCATAGAGTCCATCTTCTTTTTTGCGCAACCACTGTATCACTCAAGCTCTTCATAAGACTTACATTGTATCAGTTTTGCATCCAAAGTCCAATGAAGATGATTATAAATTTATCATATGTTGGCAGGAAGCAAACATCATTAACCCAGTGCATCATCCGGTGTTCCTGTTCCTTACCCTTGGAACTGAGGCAGATGGGGATTTTGTGAAGGAACTGGAGGGTTGATGGAAGGTCATCTGTTCCAGGAATAGAAACAGAAGGTGAAGGGTGATAAATGGGAGGAAGAATGGTGGTGTGGGTGGAAGAGTTGTGGAGGTGGAAGCAAAAGGATTTGGGCCTTTTATTTCATCCTTCAACTGCTCAAAACTGGAAGGAACAGAGAAGGAATGAAGGTGAAATGGAGGGATTTTGTGAAAGGAACAGAGAGTTTGGAGATGGTGTGGAGTAGGTTCCTTGAGAGTGAGGGTTCCTGTTCCTCATTATCCGAAAGGACTAAGGAGAGTCCTTGTTGGAAGGAACAGGAACTGAGCAATTTTCTACGAGTGCTCTTCCTCACTCTCTGAGGAACAGAGGTTTAGGCTTATGGCAATGTTTTGCGCCTCTTAGGTTTGGTTCCTCCGGTTAGGAACAGGGTTCATCCAAGATAACTCATTATCTTCTTCTAAGTCAGTTTAGGCAGTTTTCTTTTCTGAGGAACTGGAGCCATTCTCCTTGAATGAGAACCTTCTTGGACAGACAACCAAGTCCATTTAGGGTCTTCTCATTCAAGATGTTCCCTTGTTTGACTCCTATGTGGTCCAACCAGTAAGTCTTACTTCAAAGTGATGAAGTAAGAAGTTATCAAGGCACCGTACCCAATACACAATTGTTCTCAATACAGTGAGTTAAATGTTGAATGAAGAGGGAAGGGAAATTGATTTGTATGTGGTGGTCAAGCAAAACATGTAACACATATCCAAGAGACCCACTTCATTCCTCTTTTCAGTTCGAGGAATGAGTGCTCTCCAAACCAATTAAATAATACTTTGTGAAGGGAGAGAGTAGATTATGGTTAGTTTTGTTTTGGCCAGCTGTTCCTCCAAAATATTCTAAGATTTTGTCTTGAGGAAAATTCGGGAAAGACACAGTTCCTTTCCTTTTAAAATACAAATCAGTTCCTTGGCAAGGAACTTCCCATACTTTGCCCAAAGTGGCTTGATTAAACCTTATTTTCTTCCTCTAACCTCAGTTGTGCAATTCCATTAGTATTAACAAAATTTGCACAAATTCATCCATAGCTAGAGGAACAAGAGCATTATTAAAGGCGAATTCAAACAAGAATTCCATGCCTTGTTCCTTTAGAATGGAGGTTAATTCTGAAATTCTATTTATTGCCCATTCTAAATCGACGCAAAAACCCAAACATACCTAGATTCACTTCGTTCGACCCGTTTCTTGGAAGATGAAGAAACAGTTCCTTTGGAAGGAACAGGTGCAATTTCTTCTTCTTCCCCCTGAGATTGTTCCGGGGTTTCTTCTTCATCGTCTTCCCCAATCAACTTTTCTTCTCGCATCTCCTTCTAGGAGATTCTAATTGCTGTTCCTCTATGGGGTTTTCTTGAATTATGTCGGTTTCAAGGGTTTTGGTTGGAGATGAAGAATTTCCATTTTTGAAGTGTCGGTGTTTTTATGTGGGAAAAGGAGGAGTTTCTTGAAGTTTTTGCCATGATTTGTAAAGGTTTGGAGGTTTTTATGGAGTATCAAAGGGTGTGATGAGGTTTCGGTTATGGTGAAGATGAAGAGATTGAGAGGAACACGGTTTCTTTGGATGAATTAAGAAGGAAGTTTTGCATGTAATAGTAATTATGACACGCGGGAAAGAAATAAAGAAAAAAAAGTAAAAATAAAAATAAAAAGGAAGAAAACGAAAAGATAATAAGAACCAAGATTTAATTAAACTGATTCCCCTTATTTTGGGATTTTTCGGATTTTTCGGATTTTTATGATTTTAATTTTTGAAAGAAAATAAATGCTAAGGAACTTGTGCTATAGGAACAACTAATGCTACATATCAATTTCCTTCATATCATGCATGTTTCTTAACCTTAGGAACAGTAAGGGGAGTATTATGTGACATTTGTGAGTTGTTTAATTTCTTTGAATTCATGTTTATGTTTTGCAACATTCCAATTTGCAATGGTCTTAGGCAATTAAACACAATTATTTTTAGCACACAAAGTCACTCAAATTGATTCAAACATGGGGGAATGACATAGGAACAATCACTTAATTTTTATTAACCCTAACTCAAGCCTTAATTTTTCATATCTATCCTTTTGCAAAGGCTTAGTTAGATATCAGCAATCTGATAATCAGTTTGAAAAACTCAAGTTTAATCAAACCTTTTTCAACATTTTCTCTTAAAAAGTGATGTCTGATATGTATATGCTTTACTCTAGAATGATGCACTGGATCTTTAGATATACTTATAGCACTTGTATTGTCACAATAAATAGGAACACATTCAAAGTTTATTCCATAGTCACTAAGTTGTTGTTTTATCCAAAGCATTTGAGAGCAACATGCAGCAGCTGCTACATATTCTGCTTCAGCAGTGGATAAAGCAACTGTGTTTTGTTTCTTGGTACTCCAAGAAACTAAACTATGACCAAGGAATTGTGCCATACCTGAGGTGTTTTTTCCTATTTACAAGATCTCCAGCATAATCTGCATCTGCATATCCTTTTAGTTCGAATGTATCACTTCTTGGATAGTAGAGTCCAAGATCATCTGTTCCTTTAAGATATCTAAGAATTCTCTTCACAGCAGTGAGGTGAGACTCCTTTGGATTTGCTTGAAATCTAGCACACAAACCAACACTGAAAGCTATGTCTGGACGACTAGCAGTTAGATACAAAAGTGAACCAATCATTCCTCTATATTTTGTTTGATCAACACTTGTTCCTATGGAGTCTTCATCTAATCTAGTTGAAGTTCCCATAGGAGTGTGATTTATCTTTGAATTTTCGAGGCCATATTTCTTTAATAGTTCCTTTATGTATTTTTGTTGGTGAACAATTATACCTTTTCAGTTTGTTTGATTTGTAGTCCAAGAAAGAAATTTAACTCACCCATCATACTCATTTCAAATTCATTGCTCATTAGTAGCTCCGAATATGATGTCATCAACATATATTTGAACAAGCAAAATATCAGTTCCTTTAGATTTTAGGAACAAGGTTTTATCAACCTTTCCTCTTTTAAAATTGTTTTCTAAAAGGAACTTTGATAATCTCTCATACCATGATCTAGGTGCTTGTTTTAACCCATAAAGAGCTTTATCAAGCTTGTAGACATGATTTGGGAGATTATTATTTTCAAAACCAGGGGGTTGTTCAACATATACATCTTCGTTTAGATAGCCATTTAAAAATGCACACTTAACATCCATTTGATATATTTAAATCCCATGTAAGCAGCAAATGCAATTAAAATTCTAATGGCTTCTAATCTAGCTACAGGAGCAAAGGTTTCTTCATAATCAATTCCTTCTTGTTGATTATAACCTTTTACTACAAGTCTAGCTTTGTTTCTTACAATGGTTCCATATTCATCTAGTTTGTTTCTAAACACCCATTTTAAGCCAATTACTTTTTGTTGTTTAGATGAGGAACTAGATGCCATACCTTGTTTCTTTCAAACTCATTTAATTCAGCTTGCATTGCAGTAATCCAATCAGAGTCAGTTAAGGCTTCTTCATGATTTCTTGGTTCCATCATTGATAGGAACGCATGAAATGCACAAAAGTTCCTTAACTGAGATCTAGTTTGCGTACCTTTGGATATGTCGCTGATTATGAGTTCCATAGGATGTGATTTTGTAATCTCCAAGGTTTTGGTTGAAACTCTCTTATAGGAACATGTTGTTCCTCATGAGTTCCTTGAGTAGATGAGGAACTCTGCTCAGTTGTTCCTCTGTTAGCCTCGGTGGACTCAGTTCCTTCATTTAGAGGAACAGGAGCATCTTCTCCTCCTTGAGGAACAGGAACATCATTGATATCATTATTTTGAAATTCCTCGTTCCTTTCCTCTTTCACTTCTTCTTCTTCTTGTGGATCTGCGTTCCTTGTACTTGGTTGTGCTAATCCTATCTCATAGTCATCAACCTGTATACTTGGATTATATTTGTCAGATTCATCAAAGATTACATGAATGCTTTCTTCAACACACATAGTTCTTTTGTTATATACTCTATAAGCTTTACTATGTGAGGAGTATCCTAAAAATGTTGCTTCATCACTCCTTGCATCAAATTTTCCAAGATTATCTTTTCCATTATTATGCACATAACATTTGCACCCAAATGTTCTAAAATATGTGATATTTGGTTTCTTTCCAAAATAAAGTTCATAAGGAGTTTTATTAATGATAGGTCTCATCATGGCACGATTTATTATGTGACAAGCAGTATTAACAGCTTCAGCCCAAAAGTTCCTTGGAAGTTCACTAACAATCAACATGGTTCTAGACATTTCCTCCAAAGTTCTATTTTTCCTTTCTACAACACCATTTTGTTGTGGTGTTCTAGGGGCAGAAAAATTATGATCTAGGCCATTATCTCTGCTTAAGTCATCAAATTTATAATTTTCGAATTCCTTGCCATGATCTGATCTAATGTGCATTATTTTATGTCCACTTAAGTTTTGAACTCTTTTAGCAAAGACAAGGAACTCATCATAAGTTTCATCTTTACTAGTGAGAAAAATAACCCAAGTGTACCTAGAGTAGTCATCCACAATTACAAGTACATACCTCTTTCCACTTCTGCTTTGAATTCTCATGGGTCCACATAAGTCCATATGAATTAATTCTAATGGTTTAGTGGTACTTACAATTGTTTTAGATTTGAAAGAGGATCTTACTTGCTTACCTCGTGCACATGTATCACAAACTCGACATCTGTTTTCATTTTCTTAAGCCATTCTATGTGTTCCTTGAAGACTTTTAATGCTTGTTCCGTTTGTTTACGTTTTTTCACTTTCATCTCTACATTCAAGAATTGCATCATAAAGAAGATCATATATTTCAGGCCTAGTTTTACCATCTAAGTCTGACTCAAGACCATGTTGACTTACCTCAACTTTTCTTCATCTTCTTTTTCGTCAGTGTTTGCCATGAGGCAAAGGTTTGCTGTTTCTTCAGTTGGTTGTTCCTCTTCTTCTTCCGTCTCTGAATCTCCCCAAGCAGCTATCATAGCTTTGCGCACATTTGCCTTAGAGAAAGGTGCTTTTGATTCTTTGTTCCTTTCAGCAAAGCGTTCCTTGTTCCTTTCTTTGGTTTTGTCATTTTCCCAAAGAGGACATTCCTTGATGAAGTGATCTGTACTACCACATTTATGACAAGCAGCTTTGTTAGAAAATTTCTTAGTTTTACCTTTGAAGTTTCCATTCTTCATGTTCCTGTACATCTTTCGAAATTTTCGAACCATGAGGGCTGCTTCTTATGAGTCTGAATCATCTTCATCATCTGCTTTGAGAGCAATTGATTTTGATTTGGAGCTTTCACCATATTCAGTATCAAGGTGAAGCTCATGAGTCATAAGTGACCCTGCCAGCTGTTCTAAGTTGAACTTAGTGAAGTCTTTTTTTTCTTGAAGAGCAGTGACTTTAGCCATCCATCTGTCTTAGGAAGACTCCTAAGAACCTTTCGAACCTGTTCCTCAGATGAAATAAACTTTCCAAGAGAAGCCAACTCATTTAATAATGTTAGTAAAACGAGTAAACAATTCTGGATGCTTTCTTTGGATTTCATGCAGAACAGTTCATATTGATTCATAAGTAAATCAATTTTCGATCTTTTAACTTCATTAGTTCCTTCATGGGTTACTTCTAGTAAATCCCATATTGCTTTGCGGATTTGCATCCCATGATCCTATTATGTTCATGGGGTCCAAGTCCACAATGCAACAGTTTAATAGCCATGGCATTTACTTCCATTTTTTCAAAATCAGATTTGTCATAATCAGAGAGGGGTTTTAGAGTTACCTCATTTTTGTCATTTGTAGTTGTGACTTCGAAATCACCAACTTCAATGACTCTCCATACCTGATAGTTTTCAGCTTTGATGAATATCTCCATGCGGTTCTTCCAATAGTTGTAGTACTTCCCATTGAACATAGGAGGCCTTTGAGTGGAATAACCTTCTTCAAGTTTCTCGGTGGTATTCATTGTTCCTTGGATCTTTTTCTCAATAGGGTTTCCTATCTTACGTGAGTTCTGCTCTGATACCAATTGTTATTTCCCTAGGAACACTACAAGAGGGGGGGTGAATTGTAGGTGTAGAAATAAACGTAACTTTTTGCGGAAATTAAAACTTAAACGAATAAACAAGCTAGAGGAACACAAGGGATTTTTACGAGGAAAAACTTCTTGGGCCCAACAAGAAGAAACAACCTCGACCACTAGGGATTTTAAACTCAACACTTTCACTAATTAGGCCAAACAACTTTGTTACAACCTAATTCTAACTCGAGCCACACCTTGAGTTCCTAAACTCAAGTTCCTGAGCCACTGTTCCCTTAACAGCAGTTCCTCTCAACTTCACTCGAAGTTTTCTCACACATACAAGCTTCACTCAAAGCCTTCCTCTTACAGAACTTCACTCAAAGTTCCCTTACCCCAAAAACCAAAATACAATTGATCGAAATAAGCTTAGTGGAATTAGAGTAAGAAGGCAAAGAACAAATGGCTATTATGAGAGAATGAAGGCATTGACACTTAATTAGTTAAACTCACTTAATTACTTAGTCAGACACTATTTGGAACTTATCTAGACTTCTATATTTATAGTGTTAATAATGAAGAACGTGGGATTAAAACTAGAGTACATGTTTAGTCCATTAACCCATGATGTTCCTTCCCCTAAGGAACACGTTTCACATCATGTCCCATGATCCCATGAACTACAAATGAACGTGGATAATTTTAGCCACTACTCCTAAGTAATAGGAGTTCCTTGAGCTTTATCCGAAAATCAGTTTTATAAAACTCTTTTTATCTTTAAAACTGAATTTTTAATCTTTAAGAAAATAATATCTTTTAAACAAATTCTTTCTAAAAACCGGATATTTATTTTCTTAATTTTTCGAAAAATAAAATCTTTTCCTTAAACAGATTTTCTTTTTAAAACTGATTTTATCATTTGAAATTAGATATAACTAATTTCCTATAATTTAGGCATGACTTACTCAAATATCTTTTTAACCGTTATAATGTTGCACGCCTAAGTCTAGTTCCTTTTATTAACTAAGTTCCTTTAACATATTCGTTAGTGCCACTTAGTTTGTTCCTTACAAAGAAACAAACTCTCATTCTCAAATAGACTGCCACTGTTCCTTACCATTCTTTCTTTGTTCCTTTACATTGGAACTAGAAAATAAAACGCCTAACTTCTATTCTTCTTGATCCAATGCTTGCTCCAGTATCAACATAGAAACTTCTTTACTTAGCCTTCGAAATCCTCTCTTGACTTCTTCCTTGACTTCGTATTCTCCCAGTTCCTTTCATTGACACCTTAAACACCATACACGTAAATAACTCATTAGTTCACTACTTAGTTTGTATCTTTGTTTCTTTGTCATTATCAAAACTAGGGTTCAACAATTTTCGTCCTCTACGATTGTAGAATTGAAACACAATTGAAAAATTATGTGGATGCAACTAATCAGCTTATTGAAGCGTTTTCAAATTACGAGGAGAAGATTATTGAGATTACAACCGAGTTGGATATTTTAGATCGAAATGGACACGGTACTGTTGGTTACATAGCTCAAATCATGCATGCACGTAACCAATTTGAGCTTACAGGTGAAGTTTCAACCGAAGTTCTTAGTGGAATTAATCGAATTATCAAGGATTAGCGTGGTTATTTATAATATATTTTAAAATATTTTATGAATGTATTGTCTAATTAAATGTATTAGACTACTTATCCTATTTTATTCATTGTTGAATAATTAAGATTTTCATATCGGATATGTATGTTTAACTTTTATTAGTGTTCTCTGATTATTAGTTATGCTTTGTGGCGCAAGATTTTCCTACCAAATACTTTTATCGAGCAATTTCGTCGTTGAAAAAAACTGTTAAAAAAAATGTATTTGTTGATGTGGTAAAAATCGTGCATTTGGAAATCTTATTATATCAGGAAAGTATCATTATCTAAAAATGTGAATTTATATATTTATTCGGTCATATCTCATATCATATAGTGTTTAAATCTTTTCTATAAATGAACAAATCATTTCCGGTTTATGTAATAGTATTTTTATAAAGTTTATGTATATCAATTTAAAATATTCGTAAAGTTTGACACCAAAATTGTTAGTGTTTGTTTTTGGAAATATTAATATTTAATCACCCTTAATTATATATGAAAATCAATAAAATATACCCAAAATTTGTTCATTTATCAATCAATATCAGTTATAATAATCAACCAAAATCCACTTCACTAAATTGATCCTAGTTTCCTACTAATTTATATTCTTACCATATTATGTTGATTTTATCAACTCATATATCCGTAATTTAAATTGAATGACTTAATCACAAATTGATAACTAATTGGATTTAAGAAATATTCTCATATTTAATATTATTTTTCTATTGTGTTGCATTATATGGTTGCCTATATAAACACAACTTTCTCACATGCATAAATATTGTTTATAATTAGCACAATTTATTTCAACACTCTTTCAAATTTTTTATAATGGCTTTTGAAAATCAAAATGAGAAGAAAATAGTTTCTATTACTGAAATTGTTAAAGGAATGAAATTATGCACTATTAAGGTCCGAATTATTAGGGTTTGGGAGAGACCTAATTTTAAAAATCAGCTTGAAACGGAAAGCATTGAAATGGTTTTAATGGACGTTGAGGTAAGAGCAAATAAAACAATAACATTTAATGTGTAAATATGTTCTTACTATTATGTTTTACTAAAGTTTTAAACTTCTCTTTTCAGGGTAGTAAGATTCAAGCCAGCTGTCAGAGAGGACTAATAATGCAATTTACACAAGTATTAAAGAGGGTGAATTTAAACAAATTTCGAATTTTTTTGGTTCGGGATAATGGTGCTCTGGAAAAGTCAACAAACCATAATTGTGTAATATCACTGAATTATGGATCAAAAATTAAAGAAATGTCAAGTTCTTGATATTCCAAAGTTTGCATTCACTTTTGCTAAATTTGATGATATTATAACAAAGCAGTTACCGGATATGTATTATATTGGTAAGGTTTATATTATTATTAATTTGATAAAATCATTGTTGATACATAAATGTAACTCATGTCTTATATTATATATTAGATGTCATTGGACAACTCACTGGATATAGTGGTATTACTGAGACGGCTAAATCTAGAATGATGACTATTGAGTTGGTTGATACATAGTAAGTTATATTTTATCTACTAATCTTTATTTTGTTAATTACTATTAAAATCCAATTTGTCATATACATATATTTATCAATATTATAATTTACTTTGATGCATAATGTCTTTAGTAATACAAGTTTGAATTACGTGCTATGGACAACCCATGCTGACGAGATGACCCATTATCTCAACACCCAAAGAAATGATGGTGTTATAGTTGTCATTATTCAATTTGAAAAGATAGCTAATTTTCACGGTTCGTATGAAAAGCATTTATATTTTATATACCATATATTAAAGTTTAGTATAATATTATTTATATTATTGATAAAATTGATGTTTCTCATTCAAACATTGCATTTTTAGGAGAGATCCGAGTGTCCACTTCACAATATGTGTCACGATTGTTCATTAATCAAGATATTCCTAAAATTATCACCTTCAAAGATAGGTTGTATTTCCTTTTATATTTCTGTTTCGTACTATTAAATTAGTAATATAATATTTGTTATATGACTTGATTATTATACTTTAATTTATATATTTCTTTTTGGAAATGTGTAGCTTCCCAGAAAGTAGTCAACAAAAGAGTGGACAGTTGACCCAATTGTCTAATGACACGAGCGACTTTTTAAAGGAGGAATCGATCAAGGATGTATCATATTTGCTTGAGATGAATAAGGTTAATGACTTTATTATTTTGTTAAACTAATTATATAAGAATAACAATTAATTGATATATTTTTTTACTAAATAAAAAGATTATTATTTGAATTTAAGACTGGAATATGTGTTTGCTTGGCAACTATAGAAGATATTGATATTCAATATAGTTGGTACTATGATGCTTGCAAAAGATGTAATAGTGGATTGGTTAAAGAAGGGGATGTAACCCAATGTAGGAAGGACAATCATGTTGTGAAATCTACCATCCCGAGGTATTATACAATTTAATAATACATTACATATTTTATGTTAGTTTTAAAGTAATGAATAATAAGCATATAACGTGTATTTTTTGGTTTATCTTTGTTTCACATAATACTAATATAATCGGTTCAAGATCAAAATCATCGTATCAGACAAGAATGCTGATGCTTCTTTCTTAATGTTTGATAAAGAAGTATCTAAATTGGTTGGTAAGACAGCCAAAGAAATACTGGACTTGCAAGACAAGGTTGTTACAATTTATTTTTTTTAACTTCACGTTTTTTTATTATTATTGAGAAGTAAGTATTGTTTTTTATGCTATGGTCTTATATATTTACTTTCTTATTCTTTATAAGGATGCTATTGAAACTACATTTCCTGAAGAATTCACGTTTTTCCTTCGCAAAAGATATTTAATTTTTTCCTTGAATAATGCAAAAGAGGGTATTAATTCCAAAATGTGTCCCCAAAAAAAAAATTTCCCTGCGTACCGTCCACGTAAGACGGCAAGCAAGATTTTTTTTTTTGTACTTAAGTTAAACCGCTACTTGGAATAGCGGTTTACACATACAAACTGCTACTCTAAGTAGCGGTTATGTTTAAAATTAACCGCTAGCTTAAGTAGCGGTTGATACTCATTGATCGCTACTTTAAGCAGCAGTTTAGTTATCTTTGGACCCAGGCCTATAAACCGCTACTTGGTGTAGTGGTTCATTAAAAGAAACCGCTACTTCGAGTAGCGGTTTAATAAAATCCCCAAATCTGCCCTTATTCCCTAATTTCTGACATTCGAAATTATTTTCTCTCAAGCTCCCTTCTTCCTCTCTCTCTTACGACGACAACAGCGAAGTAACGCCAGGAAAACCACCGGCGAGGACGACCGGCCACCGGAGCCCAGCCACGACAGAAGTGAACTAACTCCAGGCGCACCATCACCGTCGCTCACCGGACGCCAGACGCACCACCACCGACAGCCTCAACTGATTTTTGTGAGTTTTTTATTTTTGGTTTTTTTTTTTAAAAATTTAATTTGCTTAGCATGCCATATTTGTTATGTATTTTAGGTTTGTAACTGTTGTTAGATGGAAATTGTTTAGTTTGATTAGTATAATTTAGTTGTTGATATTAGTTGGTTAAAAATTTAGCATATTGTGACGGTTGATTTTGCATGAATTGGAAGGTGATATATTGTTGATATTGGTTGTGGTTAAAAATGGTGTTGAGCATTTTGTGATGGTTGATTTTGCATGAATTGTTGTGTTTAAGTTGCAAATACTACTAGTATAGGTGAAGAATGGTGTTCATATTGTTTGAATGTGTCGAATAAGAATAACTTAAACATTATATTTTTTGTATGTAGAATATGGAACAACCTAAATATCCTCTATACCTTTATTGGAATGGTGAATTATCTCAAAATGATGTTGATATTGTGTATAGAGGTGGAAGGAAAAAAAATTTGTTCATCAATTCCGATATTATGCTTCAAGAGTTTCTGAATAGGGTATATGACGTTGTTGGATGTTATCATATGTATGTGGAACTGAAATTATTTATGAGATACCCTATGTCGGGGAAATATGTGCCAATTGCACTAGAAGATGACGAGTCACTGAGTGCTATGTGGCTGTCAGTGACACAAACGTCAGCCATGGCAATGGAGGTGTACATTGAACAAGTTCCCAAGGAGATAAATCTTCAAAGTAATGTGGGTTATGTACTTACAATGGACTTTAGGGATAGCATGGAGGTACCGACATCAGCTCCTAGTATGCAATTTGAATTATTTACTAGCATGTTGTTAGACCCACATTATGTCAATTAGCACATGAATGAGTTTAGTTCTCCTGGTTCGTCTCCCCACATACCATCGACATTCCATCTCGACACTCTACATCAAAATGATGTTGATTTTTTGGGAAATGAGGAGGAGCATGTGGATTCCGATAGGGATGAGGATGATGATGCAAGGGAAATAGCTGACAAGGCAATAAAGGCTGGTGTTCCTATATAAGATTGGCTTAGAGTTGATGAAGTTGATCAAAGGTTGATAGATTCATGGATGACTTGGAATTGCACTAGTTCCTTGACTGTGGCTTTTGAATTTGAGATAGGACAAGAGTTTGCCTCATTGCAGCAATTAAAGAATTTTTTGAAGGCATGGTCGATCTCTAGAAACCAGATGTTTCAGTTTAAGAGTCAAACCACAAATATGTCATTGAATGTGCCAAAAGGAAGTGTCACTGTCCATGGAGGTTGTGTGCAATCATGACTAAGTCGTTTCATTCAAATTGTACGATATGGTGATCCACATGCAAGCAATTGTTTGGGAGACATAACATGTGGAGAATCAGATTCCGTTGCTGATCTTATCGAGGATTTCATTAGGACTGATCCTTCATTCAAAGTTCAGTCCATCTTGACTTTTGTGAAGAACCAATATCAATTTTCAATAACATATTAGAGAGCTTGGTTAGCCAAACAAAAGGCAATAAGCAATATTTTTGGTGATTGGGATAAGTCGTATCAAGAGTTACCTAGGTACTTGCAAGCCTTGAAAGAGTCCAATGGAGGCACTGTCGTTTATTGGTGTACGATCCCAAGACAAGATCCTACTACGCACATCTTTAAGAGGGTCTTCTGGGCCTTTAAACCCTCCATTACCGGATTCCGTCATTGTCGGCCTTTTATCACTATAGATGGTACTCACTTGTACGGGAAATACAAAGGCAAATTTTTGATTGCTATGGGAACAGATGCTAATTTCTAGCTATTCCCACTTGCCTTTACTATTGTGGAGGAAGAAAGCACGGAGGACTGGTCTTGGTTTTTAGCTTGCATTAAACATTCTGTCACAGATAGAAAGAATTTGTGTGTCATCTCTGATCGTCATAGGGGTATCCTTGCAGCTATGAACGAGCCTCAAAGTGGATGGGAAGAACCATATGAACATCACCAATTTTGTGTGCGACATCTTGCTTCAAACTTGAATACGAAGTATAAGAATGTTGCCATCAAGAATCTATTCGGAAAAGTTGCATATGCTAGGTAGAAGAGGAAGTTTATGTACTATATGGATTGAATTGGCTCCATTAATGTCGAGGCAACTAGATATCTGTTGGACATTCCCCTTCATCTATGGTCTCTTCATCATGATGGTGGGTGTAGATATGTTGTGCAAACCACGAACATGTCTAAAGTGTTTAATGGTGTCCTAAAAGGGGAAAGATGTCTTCCGATCACTGCTTTGGTAAGAATGACATTTTATCGTGTCAATTCTTATTTTGTTACAAGGAGAGAATTGGGTAGAAAAAGACTTGAGGAAGGCCATGATTATAGCTCGAAGGCGACTACCATCATTGAAAAGAACATGGAGAAGGCAGGTGCTCATGAGGTGATTGTGTTTGACTATGAACGAGGGCTATTTGAGGTCACTACTGGACGTGGAGACTGTATTGCAGGGAAAGGTAGTGGAAAGAAACACACGGTGAACTTAATGCAGAAGACATGTACATGTGAGAAAGTCATAATATATAAGTTGTCTAGTTCTCATGTCCTCGCGGTATGTCGATACCGAAGCTTGTCATATAGTGGTTTTGCAGACGCTTCTATTCTGACTACTGAGTATCGATCTACTTATATGTCCTTTTTCAAGCCTGTGCTTGATATGCGTAATTGTTCTCCATATCATGGTCAGAGAATTATAGCTGATGAGAGGCTAAAACGTAGAGCTGGACGTCCAAGGTCCACTCGAATACAAAATGAAATGGATGCAGCTTATAGGCCTGGCAAATATAGATTTAGCATTTGTAAGGTTTCGGGACAAATAAGCAAAGATGTCCTAATAAGAACGGTGAAGGAACATCTGGGTAAATGTTTTCATATTTTTTAAATTTCATAAATTTATATTATTTTCATAGTCGTCATTATGTTACTAACCGGTATATGTTTTTTTTTCTTATTAGGTCTGATGGCAATCCATCTTTCCCGGCCCCACTGATCTCAGCGTTCTCACCCTCCAGGACAAGCATCGGAGTGAGGATGCCTGGAGGGGAGTAGCAGACACGGTATTATAGTGTCGGTTGCATCATCATAGTCTCATTCTTGACTGGGAGGTTCATAATATGGTTCTTCGGTATGTTGAGCGTGCTGGTTTCTTAGCATACATCGTTTGATAGGGGGAGGTTTGGAGATTGATCGACCACTTCTGACGGCATCAGTGGAGCGATGGAGGCAGGAGACACATACCTTTCATTTGACTGTCAGGGAGGCGACGATTACTTTAGAAGATGTCGCTGTTATCCTTGGACTTAGAGGGCATGGGCCACCTGTTACTGGTTGAGGCGAGGTTAATTGAGCTGCAGTAGTTTTCGATTTGTTAGGGATTTGGCCCACCACACCGGAGAACGAGCCCAAACTTCTCCAGGGTTCGTCTTTGAGATTGACATGGCTTCGGCATCATTTTTTCTTGTTGCCGAACGATGCTGATGAGGTGACAGTACAGCGATTCGCACAGGCTTATATTCTTGTCTTGATGGGGTCCATTCTTTTTGCTGACAAGAGTGGAGATGCAGTCCAGGTTCTTTATCTCCTACTTTTGGTAGATCTCGACGTAGCAGGGACATATAGCTGGGGTAGTGCGACCCCTGCATACTTGTATCGACAGCTATATCGGGCATCACAGAGGGGTGCGAGGGAGTTAGGTGGCCCTGTGTTGTTGTTACAGATTTGGGCATGGGAGCACATACACATCGGCAGACCTCAGATTTCAAGGGTGCGGGACCCACCTCCATAGTTTGACAATGCCGTTCCTATTTTAGGCTCCCAACATGTTCCGAGGGTTGACCCCTTAGCTGTCAGGTAATATTCAATGTCTCACATTTGTTGACATTATTTAGTTTCATTTTTCTCAAGGATATTAATGTGTATTTCTTTTCAGTTGGCTTCGGGTACACCTTACTAGGTCCCACTTAGCAAGTGGACTTCCTTACTACAGGGATGCACTTGACCATCAGACGGACGAGCAGGTACAAAGGGTCTTACATGCCTAACTTATATACATTGGTAGACATCTCTCACATGCCTAATATTTGCAAGATTCTTTCTTTGTAGATGACTTGGCAGCCATATACAGATGTGAGACTGGCGTTGTTACCTGCTATATGTCGAGCTGATCGACATGTATGGCGCATAGTGGCTCCACTTATTTGTTTCGACATTGTGGAGTTTCATTTTCCAGATCGAGTTATGCGCCCGTTTACATTCGAGCAGATGATTCCAGCACCTTGTGATACGAGCACATCCCATCATGGCATAGATCGGAGTTCGAAGAACAAGAATTATCCGCTCAGACATCGACCTTATATAGCGTAGTGGGATGAGCGCGAGGGGCACATAGTTCAGGGCACTCCGTTTAGTGGTCGTACTCATGCCATTGAGGAGTATATGATATGGTATCGTCGCATCACGAGGTTACGCATGACGGATCCATTGAGGAGACCTCCTTCTACACATTATCAGCCTGCGTCTGCAGATATAGTACTGGTAAGTCCAATAATTTGTAGTTGTACTTTTATTTATTTATAAGACTATATAATATGTATTTTTCTTTCTATGCAGGCACATACTTTATCTGATGTTGCTCATAGGTGCGGCGCTGTACTAGATGCTTCTGAGTCATTGCCTCCAGATATGGTGCGTCAGTTGTATGCGCAGACATTGCAGACCATGAGGGGACTGTGTATTGATGTTGTTGGCCGAGCTGGACATGGCCACATCGTACAGGGAGTGCCTACTTCTGCTGGACATACAACGACTTTTACATCTTCTATGTCTGCTGCCCATATATCTACCACGACAGCTTTGCTTTCGCCTCCAACCTGTCAGAGGACCTATCGATGACGTTCTGACACTACTCCATCTTCTCTTGATGCCATTGCAGAGTCTCATGAGACCACACCTAGTTCATTTAGACCTTCACAAAAGAAGAAGATAGGGTCTTAGCACTTTCATTTATTGTTTGTATAGTTAGTTAACACTATGTTACGTTTTAAACTTTGTTTGTGATTGAAATATTTTCTTAATCTAACTTCGTAATTAAGAAATTCTTGGATAAATTTGAATGTGGATGAACTTGGTGTTTGGTGATTGATGTGTGGATGAAGTTGGAGTTTGGTGATTGATGTGTGGATGAAGTTGGTGTTGTTGGATGGAATTTGGTGCTGGAATTGCAGGTTGGACAATTGTTTGGAATTGTTGGAATTTTTTGTGTTTCTGGCATTTTGGCCAGTTATGGGGAAACAGTGCAGTATGGTTTGTTATTGTATGTAAACCGCTACTCTGAATAGCGGTTTACATTTGCCGAAATTCATTGTAGTTAAACTGCTACTCCAGGTAGCGGTTCATACATATAAACCGCTACTCAGAGTAGCGATTTATATGTGTGAACCGCTACTCTGAGTAGCAGTTTTGTTTAAAGGAAACCGCTACTTAGAGTAGCAGTTTTGTTTAAAGGAAACCGCTACTTAGAGTAGCGGTTTACCTGCGCAAAAACAAAAAAATACTTTTTCCCGTGCCATCCTACGTGGACGGTACGCATGGAATTTTATTTTTTTTGGGCATATTTGTGGAATTAAAACTAACTTTTGCATTATTCAAGGAAAAAATTCAAAAGATATTTGTTCAAAGTGAAGGTTCCAGATAACAATGCAGTAGATGAAAATTTGACATACACCGTTGTAAGCACAACTGATGATATTAGTATTATCGACAAATGGATGGGACTGTATATAAAGATTGAGGTAATTACAACTTCATTTTTAACTTGGAATTAATTCAATTGTGTTATGTTTACATTTCAAATATATATTTAATTTTGTAATTCATATGTTTGTTTTCATAGCATGACTTATATATGAAGAAGATTAATGAAGCTGAAAGTGTCAAGGTTGGTGGAGGTGATAAGGTATGTTTAAATGTTGTACGAAATATATTTTTTGACATTGTTTTTTCTATATTGTAAATAAATTAATTTAAATCTCTTAATTATTTTATGTATATTGTTTTTTTTATGATTGAGTTTTTATTAATTAGTTAAGTTTCCATTTTGTTAAAAATTCAAAAAAAAAAAAAGTTTCCATTTTGTTAATGTTTACTTCCTACTAACCTGTTTTTATATTTTACCTTATAGGACATGTTAAATTCTGAAAATGAATCATCAGCATCTCAAATTACTCCTCAAAAGCGACTTATTAAGTTGGAAAAGAATGGAGATTTAGAGATTGATAAGTCTCCAATTGATATGCAGCAATCAACTACCAAAAAGTTAAAGGGTATAATGGAGGAGTAGATGACACTTATGGGGGTGCTATATGAACTTTTTAAGGATATAAGGAATAAAGTGCCTGATTTTGTTTGAGGACGTTTATTTTACAATTCAAAGAATATTTTATCTATTTACTTGGACCATGTCATTGAATGTTCGAATAATTTTATTTTATAATAGTTTGTTATATTTTTTCGTTATATATTTATTTTCCGAGTTTCGCATTTTGATCTTATATTCTTATATATATATTTTTTTATTTCAAATACAAACATAGTAATACCACAGCCGGAAATTGATATAAAATTAATTTTTAATAAGAAAAAATGAAGGTAGTTGTGAATATTTTTAGTGTAATAGTAACATACATGCATACTTTTCATAACAAGTTTTTTTATTTAAATGACGTAGAAGTAACAAAATTAATCGCTTAAAGAAATAGTTGATTGTAATAAATGTTATTTTACATTTCAAAAGTTATATACATAATGCATCAGTTTCATCAGATACATGAGTAATATGCATGTAATAAATAATTCGAATAGGTAGGTGTCATGTATCAGAATCATATATTGTCTGTATCTCACTACTCTTTATTTATAGAAACTATATATAAGTGTATAAGTTAATCATGGACTTTATTTAATCATGGTATAATATATCTTGCAATATATTACATATAGTGATTTCATTCCCCAAGTATATTTTAGGTAAAATGCCAATAATAATTGCTTTTAAAATATTCTGTAATGTGTGGTTAAAATATAATAAACCACAAAAAAACGGAATATTTACACAATACAATTCCCTTGATTTCCGCCAATAATATGAATCAGTTATTTGTGGTTAAAACATATAAGTAAAGTTGTTTATAAAATATAATATATTATGATCGTATAGATTAAGGAAATTATATATTACCATAATCAAATCTTATGAAGATCGAATGAGTGTACATTAAACCGATTCACTTGAATTCGAGCATTATGTTGTTTTATATAAATTCGACATATATAGCATGTGCTGTTTAGGCATAAATTTTGTGTATTTATAAATTAGTTATTTGTACACCTTAAATCACTTGAAATATTGCAAAGGAAAACATTTAAAGATAATTGTTATTATGGAGCCTGAAACTCGAAAAATATGTCTACTTGAACACCTTCCTAAAGAAATTGTTATTGACATTATTTCACGTGTTGGGGCTTTTTCTATTGCCAAATTGTTTAGGTGCAAAATAAGGTACTATACATGTTCAACTGAATATTCATATGTTTTATAGTTGTTTTCATATCACCTCTATATTTACTTAATTATCTTAATATAGTTGTAAGGTACTCAATAATATATGTGAGAATGACAAAGTTCTACCAAACATATCAATAGAAAGCTTGCTAAACGTATCACGGGATTATGTTGAGAAGATGGATTGTGTAGTTATTCGATGTTTAGAGTACAACAATCTTGAGGCTATTGTTCGAGTTGGAATGATATTTTTTTGACAATAATTGCTTATAATATGTTATTTCTTCGATCTGACTTTAAATATCATATAATTAAACGATTTAAGTCTTTATAAGAAATTACATATATTAAATTTGGTGAAACTTAACATGTTAATTTAATGGTTTTTTGTAGGTACAATTTTTTACTCAATTGAAGATAGAAGATGGTATTGCATGTTTTGAGAAAGCATCAAATGAAGGATATTTAGTGGCAAGTTATTTACTAGGCCTCATACATCTATGTAGTAAAGATGCGAGTTACAAGAAGCTTGGTTTCAAAATTATACCGAAGACACTAAGGAAGATGGATTTAAAAGGGATTGTAGAATGTCGAAAAAAAGTTCGTTCTAATTTCTCTGGAATATGGGTAGATAATAAGCTTTTTATTGAATCAGGATTTTTAGTATGCGAAAATAAGCAATCATGTAATGTTAAGAGGAATAGTTGGGAAGATGATAATTACTACTATGAAGTTTCGGATGAACCAAGAAGAGTGTGTGATTCTTGCAATTGTAATCGAGAACTTATGTTCTTCCTATCAGTTATGTGTTAAGTTTACTTTGATGTTCACCTTCTTATATAGTTTGTTAATAAAGGATTTATTTTGTGTCTTAGAAAATTCTATTACTCGATTTTTTTTTTTAAGAGAGACGTTCTATTACTTATAAATTAAATTGATTATTTGTGTATAACAAATATCGATTTTTATGCTATTTTTAAGAGTAATCAAATTATATATATGTAAAAGAAAAATATACGGCATGTCTATATTATAATTATTATATATATCGTTAATTTTAAACTAATGTTATTTCCATTTTACAATAACAACTGTAATAGGTAAGTTACACAAGGTATTATGCAATATCTAATGTAATATATGTCTTTCCATATTATGGATTCAGTTTAAGATTTGATACACTTTTTTGAAAGAAATATAAAATCTATTTTGTAATGGCATAAATCATAATTTACCATAATTGTTGCTATATAATATGTGACAACTTAAATTAAGCCTGCAATCAGGTTGTCGATATTTTCTATTCAAAAATAGATATATTGTCCAATCATATACATACTATCTATTGCTATCAACACCAAATGATTGCTAATATTCTTTAAAAAACATATGAATATACTTAAGAGTATTTTTTTTGTCTAAATAATTCGAAGTACTTGGAAATACGAGAAGGCTAAGGAAAATGAAAATCCAAACGTAGAAAAAATAAAATATACAAAAAGGGCAGAAGAATCAGATAAAAGTGGAGAGCATATAGGTATGTTGTCCTCAAATCGTTTTATAAACTTTCTACATATTCAAATTTGATATTCCACCTAATTTCGAATAAATACAATGAATAAAATTATTACATTCCAATAATATAAGACAAATTACAATAACTACTTATTACAATAAAAATATAAACTTTAAGTGGAATATCAAATTTGAACATTTAAAGCTTATTTTAAACGATTTAGATGGACATTTTCTAAATCAATAAAGCATTATAATAAATGAGTATAATATATAAGAATATAGACGCTCATCTCAAATATCCGCAAAATTTTTTATGTCTGAATAACTTGAGAGTTTGTTGATTTGTAATTCTTATTGCAGTTTGACATGTAAAATGTATAATATGAAGGTCTTATTAATAAAATTCACAATATTGTAAAACTATAAGAAATTCATTAAATAATTCAATTGCACATATAATAAATATTATACGCATGTTAATTATGTTATACTAATACATATCATACGTTATATGGAATTATATATATGCTACTATTATTTATAAATATACAATTTCTTAACAGGTTCAAGTAAAACACAATTCTCCACTTTATTGACAAGGAGTCGAGATCAATTAAGAAGTCAAAGGCATCCTATGAGTGATATATATTATAATTACTTTTTTAATAATAATTTGTCATTATATAACTAATTAATTTTACAGTTGTTCCAAGATTTGGAAAACAAGTGGAAGAAAATCAAAATGTAGATATATCAATCATAAAGAACGGAGAAACTACTGAAAAAGGTAATTACAAATTAGTTAGAGCAAACAGGAAGTATATATTACATTAAAAGCGTAACAAAATTCAAAGAATTGTACACGGTAAGTCTCTTTTTTTTATTATATTTCGGAGTTGCATATTTTTTAAACTACACTATAATACTTTTATGTACATGACATTATTCTACATCTAACATGATCTTATTTTTATTTGTTTAGGTAATGTCCAAACTGAACAAGAACAACAAATTCATTATCAAACATTCCTAAGTGATATTTCTCAAATAAGTACTTTAGTCGACATATCTAATGGTCTTTCATTTCATACACATTTTACCTCTTATTTTGTATTGTTGTGGATAATGTAGTAACAAAGAATTTCCTTATTATATTTGTATAGCAAGGTATGATATACAAGGTGTATTTTAGGACTATGATTAGATGAGTTTCAAGTTATCTTAAGCATCAGTTATATTGACAAAAAAAAGGAACAAAAAATAACATGTTTTGTTAGTTGCTTCATTTTACACACTACATATTATATATGTCTATTTAAATATCATCAACCAAAACATAAAGTTTATATCATGTACAACAATTTACAAAAATTCTATTAAGTTCATATCAGATGTAATATAAAGATCAAAAAATAGAATAAAATTTGTCATAATTTTATGTAAGTTTCACATGTTCAATAGAAAATATTTAACGACCAAAAAAGAATAAACAACATACCTTAATTCGAATGGCATTCAAGGAAGGAAAAGTTTTATTGTTAGCTTAACTTTTTTTAACGCAATCAAAATATTGCATAGATCTGTTCAATTATGTATATTAAAACACAAAAAAAAAACAAAAGAATTAGACATGTATAAGATTTTATAATTTATAAGAAAAAATAAAAATAAAACAATAGATTTAATTATTATGAATCGTTATATATATAAAAAAGGTTTTCTTATTGGTTATTTATTACATGCAACTGAAAAATGGATATATTTAATATATACATAAATTTCAAACAAATTTATTTATTGTAAATATAACATTTATTCGGATTATTATAATATGATAAATATGCACGAATTGTCGAAAGGAAATTATAACAAATTGTTGTATACATTTTTTTGTTGGTTCTTTATTACAGCATGCAATTGAAAAAATGGATATCTTTATTATATATATAAATTTTGAACAAATTTATTTGTTGTAAATATAACATTTATTCGGATTATTATAATTTTATAAATATGCACGAATTGTCGAAAGGAAATTATAACAAATTGTTATATACAGTTTATTTATTGGTTCAATATTACATGCAATTGAAAAATGGATATCTTTATTATATATATAAATTTTGAACAAATTTATTTATCGTAAATATAATATTTATTTGGATTATTTTAATTTAATAAATATGCACGAATCGCCAAAGGAAATTATACCAAATTTTTATATATAGTTTTTTATTTGTTATTTATTACATGCAATTGAAGAAATGGATATATTTATTTAATACATAAATTTTGAACAAATTTATTTATTGTAAATATAACATTTATATAATTTATTATAATTTAATAAATTTGCACCAATTTTCCAAAGGGAATTTAGCTAATTTGTATATACAATTATTTTATTTGTTATTTATTACATGCAATTAAAGAAATGGATACGTTTATTATATATATAAATTTCGAACAAATTTATTTATTGTGAATATAATATTTATACAAATTATTATAATTTAATAAATCTGCAGGAATTTACCAAAGGGAATTATAAAAAAAAGTTTATACAGTTTTTTTATTTGTTATTTATTACATGCAAATGAAGAAATGGATATGTTTATTATATATATAAATTTCGAACAAATCTATTTATTGTAAGTATAACATTCATTCAGATTATTACATATATAACATTTATTGTAAATATAAATTTAGTATGCACAAATTTATAAAAGAAAATTATAACAAATTTTACCATGTATACTTCAGATGGTTTTCAAGTGATGAAAGGATTTTTTTTTGCTTAATTGTTTGCATGCAAGCCAAAAAAATGTGTAGATCTGTTCACAAAGTAAAAGGAAATATTTAAAAAAGAATCAGACAATGCCAAAACGTAGAAAATCAAATAATTTACACAAAAGAAAAGTTGATGCTTATAAATTTTTCATTTTTCCTTCTTAAATATGAAAGACACAAAAATAATTAGAGGAACTTACATTTTTCAAGCCCAAATCATGTATTGTAGATAACATGCATATACTTTTTTGAAGCCCAAATCGAATAAAATGTAAAGTTGTATGATTTCCACTAATATAAATTATATCCCAGCAACCGAATATATCTAAATTTGTTTTCTCCTTATTCACATATATTTTTGTAAGTAATTTTTTTTTCTTTAAATTGAATTTTTGAGTGAGAGATTCATGGATAAATGAAAAGTTGATGAAGAATACGAAGATAGAGATTTAGGAATTAAGTGAAAGTGATTTTCTTGGAGGAAAGAGAATGTTATTGAGGAGATGAGAAATGAAAGAAATCATGGGAGAAAATGAAGACAGAGAAGTATTCATGCATATGAATCAATTGAAGCAAATATAATGTAAAGAAAGTTGGACGAAATTTCCAACTTATGTCATATGGTTAAGTATTTGGCCTTCTTTAATTGGGATCAAATAGTGACAATTGTAAGATAAGTAGGTTATCTTAATGGACTTTCATTTTGGGCCGCGAAAAAAAAAAAACAAAAGTTTATTATGAAGTTGATAAATTAATATTATAATATATAGTGAGCTATAGGAAACGGTAAGATTATGTATATTCTAACATAAACTATATATAGCTCTATATAATATTGTCTATTAAAGTGGAGCATATAATGACCTATATTTATCAAATGTAATGTAAATGACAATGATATGTACATTAATAACTCATATTTCTGTTCAATTTTGCAGAGTCTTCGCTATCTCTACTTGAATGCGTATCTAAAGGAACTGAACAATGCGTTGCAATGCACAAAAGGAAAATAATATTATCACAAAAACGTGAAATGTGTCGGCGTAATATAGGAACTAAACAACCTATATTTAGCCAAAATATTATTTGTCACTCAACTAATGGTATACTTTTGTAGTATGCGGTTTTGTTTTTACTTATATTACCTCTAATATTATTGTTAACCTCATATAGATTTTGTTTTAATTATTTATATTATCTTCAGAGCAATTCATTTGTAATTCACCTTCAATAAGCACTATAAGTAATGATTCAAGTACTGTGTGTACTACTCCAATGATGGATAGAGGTAAAGAAATAAATAATACGTATATTTGGTAAAATGAATAACGTTTTCACACTAACATTAAGTACTTTCTAAATTGTTTTTATAGCTGTGCATTCACCATCGTCTTCATCGTCTGTCGAAGCACCACACAATACAAATAACTCAAATGATACCCCAACAAGTGTTGTCATTAACGGTATAAATTTTCAATATATATTTTACCTTTGATTGTGGTTTGTTTCAAAGAACATTTAGAATTGAATATTATAAGCTACGTGATTTTATCTTTTTGTCATATAAAGTTGTATTATTTGATGCTGACATTTTGTACAAATTTTGTCTTAGAAAAACAAAAAGCATCACAAATTGCTAGAAATAAAAGAAAGCTCATATTGCTTGACACAAGAACTCGAGGTATATATATTATATTATATATATAATATAATATATATATATAATATATATAATATTTAATATTATAATATATATAAAATAATATATATATATATATATATATATATATATTAATATAATTAAAAGATATGTCTCTATGTTATATTCAAGTTGAAAATTATGGCTATAAAAAAATTCAATTATATCTTCAGGAGATATTTTGGATTTGGCGCAATCACAAAGTCTAGTTAGATCAAAGAGACATGTGGTTCGAAGTTCAACAATTCTCAGATCAGTTACACGGAGAATTATAAATGGTATTATATTAATATTAAAGTATTCGTATTTTGATGTAGAGATTTTTATATTCATTTTCTATCATATCTAACACGGATTATTGAATATGACGTTCATAAAGATGAAAATATTGCATCATCTAATTGTGCTCAATCAGATGCTACTATTCAAGATGAGTGTGTTACACATGACAATAATGACAACATCGTAGTTGATATGGAGATCGTTACATGTGCGTATATGCACGTGTTATTAAATTTGAAATTAAAAAATGTGCACCTTGAAGCTGTATAATGTGATGAAAATTTACTAATTCATTTGTTTTTTTTTGAAATAGATAGCTATTTTGATATAGGAGACCCTACATGTGTATGTGAGTTTTGTGGGGCTGAAATGTGGTTTGATGAGAGGGTAATAAACAAAATAAGACAAAGAAGCCGACCTTCTCATTATGTTGCATGCAAGGGAAGGTTCAACTACCTCTACTAAAAGATCCACCAAAACTTATTGACGACCTATTAAAGAAGAAACATAACAGAAGCAATCACTTTCTTGAAAATATTCGAGGATATAATACGATGTATTCATTTACATCCATGGGTGGAAGAATTATTGCACCTACAACTCGAGGACGAGGTCCGTATGATTACAAAATCGGAGGACAAAATCATCACTTGATAGGTAGTTTGTTGCCTCCTATTGGTGCAAGGCCTAAGTTTTCTCAACTTTACATATACGATACGGATGATAAAGTTAGGAATAGAAAAACTGCTGCAAGGTACAACATTATTGTTGGTTTTACATAGCAAATTATGCTTATTTGTTATAGTTGAATAGTTTTGTTTTTCATATTAACAATTTCTCTTATAAATGTCTTCATAGTACCAATAAATCTGACAAGTTCGAGGATCGCTTAGTCGCACAATTACAAGATATGATAGATCAAAATAACCCTTTAGCTAAAACTTTCAGAATGGCTAGGGATAGGTTTGCATCAGACACGTGTACTACTTTAAAATTAAGGCTTATTGGAAAACGAGAGACCGACGGAAGAACTTACACATTGCCAACGACTTTAGAAGTTGTTGCGCTTATTGTTGGGGATATTGACAGTGCTGATAAAAGATATATAATTATGGAAACAAAGAGTGGAAAGTTACAGCAAATTTCCGAGCTTCATCTTTCTTATCTCGCTATGCAATATCCACTGTTATTTCCATATGGAGAAGATGGATTTAGAACATATATCATGCATAAAGATAAGACTCCGACCGACGGTTCGACGAGAAAAAGATTTAAACTCACTACGCGTGAGTTCTTTGCATATAGGATATAAGATCGAGCTCTAGAAGGGGCCACCATACTCTTATCTCGTAGGTTGTTACAACAATTTTTACTAGATGCCTACAAAATAATTGAAGCTGAAAGGTTGTCTTTTCTTAGACATAACCAACAGAGCCTAAGAGCCGCGAATGTGAAGAATTTAAGAGGGGATGTCGAAAGAGGAGAAACAGAAGGAGCTTCAACTGGAAGTCGTATAGTATTGGCGGCTTCATTCACCGGGGGACATAGCTATATGAGAGAAAACTATCAGGATGCGATGGCTATTTGTAGATGGTATGGTTATCCGGACTTATTCATAACATTTACGTGTAATCCTAAGTGGCCAGAGATCAGTAGATTTTAAAGAAAAGGGGACTCAGGCCAGAAGATAGGCCGGACATCGTCTGCCGAGTTTTTAAGATGAAACTAGACCAACTGGTAAAAGATTTGAAAGATCGCAAAATATTTGGCAATGTTAGGTAGTATGTAACACATCTTCCTTACTTATATTATTATTATTATAGTTTCCGAACTACCTTTGTGTTGGTATAGTTATGTTTTGTCTGTAATATGACTATTAAACCCTACTTTGTTGTATTTCCAATTTTTTAGTGGTATACACACTAGAATTCCAAAAGTGTGGTTTGCCGCATGTGCATATTTTGTTGTTCATGCATCAACAAGACAAGTACCCCGTAGCTTCAGATATTGATAAGATTATTTCTGCTGAGTTACCCGATGAAGGTGAAGATCCAGAACTATATCAAGCCATCACCGAGTTCATGATGCACGGTCCATGTGGCGCAGCAAACACACATGCACCGTGTATGGTTGACAAACAATGCAGTAAGCATTTTCCAAAGAGGTTTATTGATTCGACTAAAGTGGATGATGAAGGATATCTAGTTTACAGGCGAAGAGATAATGGATCTACAGTTGATAAGGGTGGAGTTCATCTTGACAATAGGTATGTTGTTCCATATAATGCTGAGTTGCTACGTAAATATCGAGCACATCAATGTTGAGTGGTGTAACCAGTCAAGATCGATTAAGTACCTGTTCAAATATATAAATAAGGGGTATGATAGGGTTACTGCTACGACATACCAAGATAAATAAAAAGAAGGTGAAGGGAAAGAAATCGACGATGTACTATGATTACCGATACATTTCGGCTTGTGAGGCAATTTGGAGGATTTTTAGTTTCAACATCCATTATCGAACTCCTACTATGGAGAGGCTAAGTTTCCATCTATCAGGAGAGCAAACTATTTTGTTTAATGACCATGCTGATGTAGAATCCATACTAGAAAAGCCCCATATCGACACTACGAAATTCCTATCTTGGATGAAATGTAATGAGAAATATGAAGAAGCCAGGGCGATTAGTTATGTGAAGTTTCCTACAAGATTTGTTTGGAAGCAGGCGTTGAGGGAGTGGACACCAAGAAATAAAGGCTTTGCGATAGGTGGAATCTACCACGTATCGCCAGGATCTGGTGAGAAGTTCTATCTGAGAACGTTCCTAAACTTTGTTAAAGGAGCGACGTGCTATAAAGACATTAGAACGATTGATGGTGTAGTGTATCCTACATTCAAGGAAGCTTGCTATGCAAGGGGATTACTTGATGATGATAAGGAATATGTTGACGCAATCACGGAAGCGAGTTTTTGAGAATCAAGGCACTACCTAAGACATTTGTTCTCCATGTTACTGTTATCTGGGAGTATGTCGAAGCTAGAGGATGTTTGGCATAAGACTTGGAGGTTACTATCCGATGACATTTTGTACAAGCAGCGTGGTATTCAGAAAAATAAAGGTACATAACTACCAACACATCCTGATAACAGTTACTATCTATATTCTTAAGAAATGTGCATATTTAGTATAAATTACTACTGTATAATTGTAATTTATATTTTCGCAGATCTACAGTTAACAAACGATCAAATTGAAGCGTTTGCGTTGGCGGAGATTGAAACCATGCTCCAAAGTAATGGCAGCAACTTGCGTAGATTTAGTGAGATGCCGTTTCCGGATGAACTAATCATGTTTGAAGGACAAAACAAGCTTATTGCAGATGAGATTTCTTACGACATAGAGGAGATGACGTTGGAACACGATAAATTGTATAAGGGTCTAACTGATGAGAAATCCATCATTGATCGGAGAGTAATAGATGCTGTGTTGAGTCAAGAAGGAGGTGTGTTTTTCGTCTACGGCTACGGAGGGACCGAAAAAACATATGCCTGGAAGACATTATGTGCTCTAGTAAGGAAGATGGGCGAAATTGTATTGCCTGTAGCTTCGAGTGGAATTGCTTCTCTCCTCCTTCCGCGGGGAAGAACAACGCATTCGAGATTTGGTATCCCTTTGAATGTAACTGAGAATTCTACATGTGCCGGAATTCGTCCTGGGTCGGATTTAGTTGATCTTCTTATCAAGATAAAACTTATTATATGGGATGAAGCGCCCATGATGCATAAGTACTGTTTCGAAGCACTTGAGAGAAGCTCGATGGACATAATGAGGTTAGTTGATAGGAGAAACATGCATCGACTATTTGGGGGTAAAGTTATGGTGTTTGGTGGTGATCTACGTAAGATATTACCAGTTGTACCAAAGGGAACGAGGCAAGATATCATGTTTGCTACCGTTAATTCGTCTTACTTGTGGGATTCGTGTAAGGTCCTAACACTTACTTGCAATATAAGACTTCAATCAAGTTCTTCAAAATCTTTTGCTGATGAACTGCGAGAATTTTCAAAGTGGATACTAAGCGTAGGAGACGGTAAGGCCGGAGATCCTAATGATGGCAAAGCCGTAATTGAGGTTGCAAAATATATTCTTATAGATCCAGGTGTCTATCCAATTTCAGCAATTGTTGATAGCACTTATCCAAACCTACATGACCATATTTGGGAAGCTAAATATTTCCAAGAAAGAGCAATTTTGGCGCCTACAAATGAGATAGTGGAGATAGGCAATGATCATGTTCTATCTACCATTCACGGAGAAGAAAAAGTGTATTTGAGTTCGGACGCTATAAGCAAAGAAGAGGGTAACTTCGGAGTACATGAAATTTACTCCACTGAATTCCTCAATACAATAAGATGCTCTGGTCTCCCGAATCATATCATACGATTAAAGGTTGGTGCGCCAGTTATGCTGCTAAGGAATATTGATCAAACATCTGGGTTATGTAATGGCACGAGGTTAGTCGTTAAACATTTAGGCAATCATGTTATTGAAGCAACTGTTATTTCTGGAAGTAATGTCAGAGAAAAGGTATTTATCCTAAGAATGACACTCACCCCATCTGACTCGACTAAATTTCCTATCAGATTTCACAGACGTCAATTTCCTTTAATGGTTTGTTTTGCTATGACTATAAATAAAAGTCAAGGACAATCATTGTCCCATGTAAGTCTGTATCTCCCGAGACCTGTTTTCAGCCATGGTCAATTTTATGTTGCCGTGTCCAGAGTTACGAGAAAAAAAGGTCTCAAGATCCTCCCCTCACTAGTAGAATAAATGCTTATTGCTGCGGTCAAAAAGTGGCATATTGCGGCGGTTTTTGCCGCACAACAATTAAGGGGGCAACAATAGGTAATTAATATGTTGCTGCGGTTTTAAACCGCAGAATAATTTGAACATATTGCTGTGGTTTTTAGGGAAAACCGCAGCAATATAATTATTTTATATCAGATTTTTATTACACCTATTGCTGCGGTTCCTAGCCAAAACCGCACAAATAGGTACTGGTACATGAATTTTTTTTTTTTTTTTTGCAATTTGCCATCCAATTTGAAAGACAAAAAAGCTAAAAGAAATAAAACATTACTGATTGAAATTAATGACAAAAACTTATTATACAAAATTCAAAAACATAAAAAAATACAAAAAGACAGATCGAAATATATTATTATAATATAAGGTAGATTATAAAAAAGTTAAAATTATAGTACCAAACATAAGAATAGGAATGTAACTCCAAAAAAATTATAAGGAAAAACATATACTACAACTATATTTAATATCACAAAACACTAGATCTGAAAGTAATTTCATACACAAATAATTACAAAAATATTATAATAAAAACATCTATAACAACATTTACAAAATAACAACATCTCTCCCGTCAAAAAAATAGCAACAACAGAACAACGCAACAACAACAACAACACACAGCCCTAGAACAACAACGAGCTTCAGCGACGACTGGCAGCATAGAGAGCACCGACAGATCAGCGGTGCACCACCGCAAGAACAGGACCCGCAGCACAACGCGAGTAGAGGAGAGAGAGTGTTTCGAGGGAGGAGAGAAAAACATAGGGCCTCAACAACAAATTTTTATTACACCTATTGCAAAATAACATCTCTCCCATAAAAAAAAACGACATCTCTTCAAAATAACATCGCTTCAAAAGAACGAATGAACGGCGAGTAGAATGGCGAACTAGAACGACGAAGGACTTGACTGGAACGACGCACAAACGACAAACTGGTAGAACTAGAACGACGCATGAACGACGAATTGGAACGGCGCACGAACGAGAAGGACTGGAACGACGAACGAACTGGACGACGCCGGATGTGGTTTCGCCAGAATGGGACAACAACAGGAGGCGTGAAACTGATGTGGTTGGGTTGTTAAAGCTGAGAGCAAAGGGGAGAGAGATGCGTGAGAGGAGAGGGGAGAGAGAGATGCGTGAGAGGGAGGAGAGAGAGAGAGATGCGTGAGAGGAGAGGATAGAGAGGCGTGAGAGGAGAATGAGAGATTATGTGAGGGAGGCGGTTTTTTTAGGGTTTAGTAAGAGAGGTGTGATCTTAAATGTAATATTATATAATATTGGGCCTTTATATTGCTGCGGTTTTTTTATAGAAACCGCAGCAATACATTAAAATATTAATATTTGAATGTATTGCTGCGGTTATCTTTAAAAACCGCAGCAAAAAGTCCCGTTAACATATATTGCTGCGGTTTTGGTTGGAAACCGCAACAATATTGTCAATTTCTATTTTTTCTTTTCTTTTTGTGTGTTATATTGCTGCGTATAGGTAAAACCGAAGCAATATCACCGCATCAAATAACGTTTATTCTACTAGTGCCTTTGATATAGAACACGGTGCGCACACAAGTACAACAAATGTAGTTTACAAGGAAGTGTTTGCAAACATATAGTTTGAGTTAAACGCTTTTTTTTTTTAATTTGTAATGTGTACTCATTACCACAATTACATGTAGAATTCATGAAATTGTATAATTTGTTTCGTCTTTATTATATGACTTAATTTAATTATGTTATACAGAGATAAATACACCTGTGCATTATGCACGGGTCCTAAAACTAGTAGTTACAAAAGAATAATGTTTTCTATTCCTTATTTGAGTCAGTTCCTGTGAGTTCCAAGTTCCTACGAGTTGCATGTTCCTTTATAGTTATTCAGTTTCTATATACTAGAGTTAAACCAAATTATCAAGCGTCTGTATTTGAGTTTGGGGTTAGAGGATTTGAGTGAACTCTTGTAATGGGAACTTGGTAAAGGGTTTGAGTGAATTCTTGTATCAAGTTCGAGTTAGGAACTTGAGTAAGTTCTTGTTGTGTATGTGTAGACTTAGGGTGAAGTCTATCTAGGGGTGAAGGGTTTGAGTACAGTTGTGAGAACTCTTGAAAGACTTAGAGTTAAGTCTAGAGTATAGAGTCGAGATTGTGAGAGAGTTGATGTTCCGAGTGGAACTTGCGTATGTAATAGGTTGAATCATAGGAGATTTCCTATTATAATGAAGAGTTTAAATCTTGAGTAGGTCGTGGTTTTTCTTCTTGTATTGAGACAAGAAGTTTCCACATAAAAATCTCTCTTGCACTTTCAGTTCCTCGTTGCTTATATTTTAAATTCCGCATTATTTGGGCAATAAGTTCCACACTACAATTCACCTCCCCTCTTGTGGTGTTCCTAGTGAAATAACATATTGGATTGAAGATGGAATTAATCTCGGGTTGTTAGTTGTATGATCACTTATTTAATCGGATAAGAAGGAATAAAGTTGCGAATGTTTGATGATGTATTATCTGTATTGCTTGTGTGTCATAACAAGTAATAATTGGTAAATCATGTAAAGTGAAACTTGGATGGTAATAAACTTTACACTGGTGCACTGAAGTTGGACATCAGGAGTTGGGGTTCATGGTGGTCGTGCCATAGCTTTTTTTGGGAATTGGATTGATCACCGTTCCTATTTTTATTAAAAGGTTCCTCGATATCGTAGGTCATTATGGAATACGGAGTCGAAACCGTATTTTTTCTTTCAAAGAGAAGGCTGGTTTTAGATGAGACAACTCAGTCCAATAACTGTTCCATTAAAGTGATAAAACTATTGTTAAAGTTTAGTTTAGTAAAGGTTATTTGCAGATTTGTTAGATTGATATGTTGTTATTTATCCATGCTTATTCTTTATTAGTATCATGTTAGAAATGTTTATTTATTATTGTGTAGTACTCAGCTTCGCTGATTACGTGCTTTCTTTGTATGTGTTAATCATGGCTTTGCCTTATTGATCCTGTGATGATCCATTCTTGTTGAGCAGATTCTTTAGTGCATTGACATCTATAGGTGCGTAGATGTTTTTTTTTTTTTGGAAGTTAAGTAATATTAAAGCTCCACAAAACCATACAAAAATATTGCCTAAGCAATCAACATCCTACTGGACACTCCCAGTATTTACAAGTTTTCCACCCATTGTCTATCTCTATCATTCACTTTGTTGCCAAGAACTTGTAAGCATCTATGCTTCACACTATATTTTACTTGCTGTACAACTTGATCTATCATATTGACAGTATGATCCCAGTAGGCTTGATTTCTATTTTTCCATATACTATGGATTGCAGCAGCAATTGTAGCTAAGATTACCTGTCTCTGAACTCTGGTGCTTTTATATCTTGTTGTCACCCAACTGCACAGGAGATTCATATTTCTCCCTCTCCATGGTACTTTCAGCCAATTCATCAGCTTATTCATGCAATGTTTACTGAAATGACAGTCAAACATTAAATGTTCCACACTTTCTGTCATGCTGCCACAGACTACACAAGTATCATCAATGCTTATCTGCATCATTTTGAGTCTAGCTTTGGTTTTTAGCCTATCCTGCATTGCTAGCCACTGAATAAATCTGTGCTTAGGCTGAGAGTATCTGTTCCAGACACTCCTACACCATTGAAGCTTCTCTCCATTACTTCGAATTTGCTGGTAGTATTTGCTTATGCTGAAGCTTGAGTCTCTCATCCATTGATCCCCTTGTAATCGAGCACGCAACTCCTTTTTTGCATTATTGATGTACTTCCATGCCCAGCTTGCTGCATTTGGAGCTTCATAAGTGTTCCAAGGTTGTTCCTTGACATACACCTCACTAACTCACTTCACCCACAAGTTGTCTTTTTTTTGAGCCACAGCCCAAGCTAGCTTCCCAACTGCAATCAGGTTCCACAAGTAGGTATCCCTGAACCCCAGACCCCCTGTAGCTTTAATATGACAAAGCTTGTCCCACTTCACTGCTCCAGCCTTTGCATAGTTATGCTCTCCAGTCCATAGGAAGTTCCTGCAGATGTTATTGATCTCTTTTAAGATACTCTTAGGCAGTATAAAGAGCTGGCCCCAATAAACATGCATACTCATTAACACACTGTTAATGAGTTGACCTCTAGCTGCAAAAGACAAGTGCCTTGTACTCCATTGTCTTATTCTACTTATCATCTTTTCAATCATGGCCTGACAATCTTTGGCTTTCAGTTTTGTGGTTGAAATGGGCACCCCTAGGTACCTGAAAGGCAATTTCCCCTTCTGAAACCCACTGATATCAGTTACCCTTTGTATTTCATTCTGCTGCATCTCCGCATAGTAGATTTCAGACTTATTTCTATTGACCTCCAATCCAGATGCATGAGAAAACATCTCAAACCCTTGCAGTAGTGTGTAGATTGACTTAAATTCTCCCTTACAGAAGAGTAACAAGTCATCAGCAAAACATAGGTGGGAAATTTTCATTTCTTTGCATTTCACATGGAATTGAAAACCTTCTTGATCCCCTACAAACTTCAAGATTCTATCCAGATAATCCATTCCTAAAGCAAACAATAAGGGAGACATTGGGTCTCCTTGTCTCAACCCACGTTGAGCCCCAAAAAAACCCACAGGAGATCCATTTACCATAATGGAAAATTTTGGAGTTGTAATACAAGTCATTATCTGCTGAACAAACCAATTAGGGAAACCCACACCTTCTAACACCTGTTGAATGAACTGCCAATTGACTGTATCATATGCTTTTTTCAAGTCTAATTTTAGCATACAGCAGGCTCTCGCAGATTTCCTACTATAATGTTGCACTAGATCCTGACATATCATTACATTGTGTAGTATGCTCCTACCTGATACAAAGGCTCCCTGGTTAGTTGACACTATATCAGGAAGGATACTGTTCAATTTTTCACTAATTAACTTAGTGATGCATTTATATAGCATGGAACAGCATGATATGGGTCTATACTCCGTTACATTAGCAGGACATGGCACCTTAGGCACTAATGTAAGAGTGGTAACATTAATTACCTTAAGTAATTCCTCTGTTTTGAAAAAATCAAGGATGGCTTCAGTGACTTCCTCTCCAATCACATCCCAGCTAGCTTTGAAGAAACATCTATTAAACCCATCTGCCCCTGGTGCTTTCTCATCAGGGATACTGAAAATGACCCTCTTGACATCCTCTCTTGTGTAAGGAGCTTGTAATATTCTCAAATGCTGCTCAATTAACATCTTGCCCTTTGCCATCAATGTGCTAAGAATAGGTTTTTGTTGTGGTTTCTCAGCAAACAAGCTTTGATAGAAATCTAGGAATGCTTTATTGACACCTTCTGTTGTGTTCACCCACTCCCCACTTTGTGTATGGACAGCATGTATTCTATTTTGCATTCTTCTTGTTTTTATAGCTTGATAGAAAGTTTTGGTGTTCTCATCACCACATTTTAACCACTTCAACTTAGCCTTTTGATGCAACATAGAGTAAACATTCTTTTTTGCTTTTGAATGTTTTTCTCTTGCCAGTTTCTCCTTGATCTTCAGGTTATCATTGCCAGGATCAGAGTGGAGCTCATTCTGAGCCTCATCTAATTCAGCTCTTGCTAATATTTCCTCTTTTTCTATATCCCCAAAACCTGATTTCTTCAATTGCTGCAGTCTAGCTTTTATATTCTTCATTTTCTCCACTACTCTATACATAGGACATCCATGAATCACCTTACTCCATTCAGTGTTCACCACATCCAACAGCTCACCACTAGCACACCAAGCATTACAAAACCTAAAAGGTTTTTTCCTATGTACTTCAGGGTACACACACAAGAGGACAGGTGTGTGATCAAAATTGCCTTCAGGTAGGAAGGTAGCTTCAGCTAGATCAAATTTATCCACCCATGGGCTATTAACCAATACCCTGTCAATCCTGGAGAAAACTCTAGCCTCCCCCTCCTGCTTGTTTGTCCAAGTGTAAAACCTGCCACTAGCTTTACTATCCTGCAATTCACATATTCTCATACATTCAAGCATAGGGCCTATTTCAGCTTGTCTCACAATGCTTCCAAGTCTATCATCCACACTTGAAATAGCATTAAAGTCCCCTAATACAACCCATGGCCCTAGACAACTTCCAGCAAGAGTTTTAAGATCATTCCAAAGCTCATCTCTTCTTTGGCTTTCATTGAAACCATAGACAAAGGTACACCAAAAGCTGTTTTTTCCTTGGCAAGGAGTTACACAGCAATGAACATATTGGCTTGTCATACTAATTATGTTAACCTGAAAAGAACCAGGCCACCATCCCACCATAATCCTACCATTGCCATGGTGGACATTATTATGAGTGAAACACCACCATGGGCATAAGTTTAAATACACTTTTCCCATATTGTGGGTCTTCACTTTGGTTTCAAGAAGGCTAAATAGTTTTATGTTATGAGAAGCTATAAACTGCCTCACTTCCTTTTACTTGCCTATACTATTTAGCCCTCTTGTATTCCAAACTAGTATATTATCCATTTGGCAAAGGGGTAGTCACCCCCTGCCCCTCCCCTGTGTCCTTCCCCATCTCCTTGTCTTTTCTCTGCACATTACCACCCTCTTACATCTTATCTTTCTCCACCTGAACTTCCTGATTCTCCTCTTCTGCTTCCAGCAGGGCACTGAAATGATTATGAACAGGTATAATTGCCACCTCAGGGGTCTTCTCTACTCTCCTATCACCCACTACTTGGAATCCATCCTTGTCCACTTACTTTTTATGCTTAGGCACCCACACTTTCCTCCCTTCTCCTCTTATTCAATCTTCCTGCTTGTGCCCGATTCCAGAGCACTTTCTACATATTGTAGGCCTCCATTCATATTCTATTATCTGATTCACCTCATTTCCATGCTCATTACAAAAAACTATCACATCTGGTAATTCATGCTTCATCTGGACCTCCACCATCACCCTTGCATAGTTCAGCTTATCTCTAGCCTTTGTAGCACCATCTACCTTCACAGGCTTTCCCACAACACTAGCTATCTTGAATAAACTTTTTTCTTCCCAATATTTGATTGCCAATCCAGGCATTTTTATCCATATGGGCACTATTTCCACATTTGTTTTCTCCATTGGCATATCAGGGTCCCATAGTCTAGTAACAAGTGGTTTCTGATCAAAAAACTGCACTCCTTCATTACAAGCCTTCAAACTCGATTCTACACTATTGAATCGGATCAGGAATATACCTCTTCCAACCATTGCTCTTGTCTATGCCCATTTTCCCCCAGATTCTTTTAAAGTATCCTTCCATTACATTCAATGGTGGATTTGCCCCTAAAACATACCTAATCACAGCTGATGACCAATACTTAACCTCGTCTTGTATATCATCTACTTCAATAGTAACTACAGGAGATTTTTTTATTACCTGGAGTTGCTCTACTTCATCCGCCCATGACATCCTCCTTGCTACAGCGGGGTCTTTGGAACCACTATTCATCACATTAATCCACTCCGAGAGTACGGCTTTATCAGTTGATCCTTGCAACTTCTCTTCTAGAGTCATTGATGTAGTCACCGTCGTCATCCTCTCTACTTCCTCTAGTTCCGCCAACTTATCCTCTGGAACGACAATCGGCTCGACACCAGTAACCTCATCGATTGTTTTCATTTTCTTCCCTGGAGACGATGATGAAGGCCCATTGTTCTTCCCTTTTCTCTTTTGGGCACTCTTCCTAGCTCGCCCTCTTGCCATGGCTCCAGTATTACGCTAATACTGAGAGAGAAAACCAATGGCTAGGTGCGTAGATGTTGCATCATGGGGATTTGGGAATGGAGAGCTTGTGTAACAGATTGATCTATTTATTGTTTTATAATAGATATATTTACATTTAAGTTTGGTTTGAAGTTAAAGCTAACAATATTATTTGGTTTTAAAGTTATTTCATTATTTATTATATTCGAATTCTAAAGTTCAGTTATATGTTTTCCGCTGCAAAATTCTGAATAAGCCGATACGTTATCACATGGGCGATAATGCTTTGATGGTTCTCTAAGTTTTATATTGAAAAGATATTTTAGAAAAGAGAGAATTATCGGGGTGTTACAAAGTATCCCTCAAGATATATGGTTCACCGAGAGTTCATGCGAAGAATTCAAAAGGGAGAAGTCAAAATGGCATTGAAAAATATGGGATTTTGAAGAGGGCAATGGGGCCCGATAAACTATCTGTCGAGGTTTAGAGATGATTTGGGGAGAGAAGGGTCAAAATTCGAATGGTTAGCAACTCATTTCAGCAAGATTTGGGGAAGTAATAGGATGTCATTAGAGTGGAGGAAAAGTACTATCATCCCTTATACAAGAGCAAGTGTGACATTCAACATTGTGCTTACTATCGAGGGATCAAACTAATGGGCCATACTATGAAACTTTGGGAGCGAGTTATTGAGCAAAGATTAAGGAGAATTGCGTCTCGGAGAACCAGCCTGGATTTATGCCCGAGAGATTGACTATGGAGGCCATTAATCTTATAAGACACCTAGTGGAGAAATATGTAGATAAGAAAGAGGAGTTACTTATGGTTCTCATTGATCTAGAGAAAGCGTATGATAAGGTATTGAGGAAAATTCTTTGGTGGGTTTTTAGTCAGAAAGGAATTTCGCTGGAATATATGGGTATCATTAAGGACATGTATGAGGGAGTTAGCACGAGTGTGCGAACTAGATAGTGTTGGAAAGCATGAAAAGTTCCCCATTACGACTGGAGTACATCAAGGTTCCGCACATAGCCTGTTTCTTTTTCCTATAGTCATGGACTAATTGACGTGGTCAATTCAAGACGATCACTAGTGGAGAAATGACAATTTGTGTTGGCTCCCGGACACCCATTTGCGTTGATTTCGAGTTCGATGTTACAGGTTTAGACACAAACTGCCATATTAAATTTGTGTCGGTTCAGCATTCGACGCAATTTTTATGCCATTTGCGTCAAACGAAGGGCATGACTCGACACAAATGGTCTATCACTGACTGTTGCATGTTGTGGTAAGGAGTTTGATGTTGGTTTGGTTAACACATCCAACGAAAATGGTTCCTTACTTTGTGTTGCATGCAGTTGGTTGGGAGGAGGTTTTGCATCGGATTGTGTACAACATCCGACGCAAACGGTCAGCAATTACGTCGAACAATTACCAAACCTAATTTAAATGGTTGTTGTTATGGTTTTTGTTAGCTTATGTATTTTTCCAAGAGTTATGGTAACACACGAAATCAGATTTAAATAAAAGGAAACCAATAATATATAACTAATATTCAAGTAAACATTTCGACAAAGTTTCCTGTCTATTATGGATAACCCAAGAAATTGTTGGGAAGAATGATATCAAAACCCTGTTCAATACATCCCTATTGTCAAACAGACATCAAATACAAGATTCACAAACAATCAAGATTACATTGACATAATTGTTCAAGATAAAAATATAAAACAACAAATAGTTATCTTTAATGTTTCCTACAAAGTATTCAGCCCGTAGTTTTTTATTTCATTGATCTCATTGTTGGAGTATGGTGTGGTTATTTAAAAATCCTAAAAATATATGAATTAGTTGATATACTCAAAAATTGCACAATGTAGTATCAAACTATATTACAAATAGCAAACTAATTATGATAGGTCTGACATAAATTCTCTGAAGTATTGTTGTAGCGGACTATGTCAAGCATGTATTGCATCATAAAGTAGTCGTCCCCCTCCCTCCCGGTTGTTGAGCATACTACACCAGAGTTAAGATATGTATTCGAATCTTAAATAAAAGCTTAAATATTATTTTATTAAGTTCAAACACAAGATACATGAGAATTATACACGCACATGTTTCCAAGTCAATGTACATCCACCATTAGATCCTTCAAGGTGCTTGAAATTTTTCAATGCACTAAGTGTAGAGTTTGTTTGACAATTACTATAAACACTTATAATTTATTTAAAATATCATGAAGTGCATTTAAAATAATTATTATGAACTTACGTATTCATTTGAAACTTATAAGGTAAGGGTGTCTTTCTCTTGAGCAAATCAAATATATAAACCTCTTTCTTAAATAGAGAAATCACAAGCAGAATCCAATGATACCTGAGGCATGACAAGTAAAAGGTCATGTCCATACATCCACGAGTTTATAAATATTAAACAAAGTGAAGTTTAATTTAAATTTCATACTTCTTGTGATAGGAACATATGATGAAATGCCTAAATTTCATGTTCTTCATTGAACTTAACATGTAGCTGACCACGTCATATGCAAAAATGTATACCATAGGCTGAAATCATACTCAGACACATAAAACTAATGCTACACTCTCCATGCTCATCAGACCAGTCTTGTAACTTCAAATACTCTAAATACTTATACTTAGATTATACAATAAAGATAAACATCCATGTTAATTTAAAGCTTGAGATATCTCACATCATGATAATTTGCAAAATCGGGAAATTATGTCATGCTCCCTGCTTGAGAAGTTGAACATCATTTTGTCGCGTGAAAAAAATGTTCTGATCTCTCTCATAGTTGAAAGTAGTAGCCCCTTTGAATTGGAAAACTAAAAGGCATATCTGAGGGTCAACTTCTAAATATTTTGGTCATATACTTGTAGTGATCACTCAAATTCTCTAATACCAAGTCAAAGAAGATGGTCTTTTGGGGCCTTAAAGCGGATTCGTCGATACAAGGATCACTATCAAATGCTTTTTTCTTCTTCTTCTTTAACTAAGTTTTCTTAGGCATATGTTCCTAATTCGAATCGAGTTATTTTTATTTCATATTACTTAGTATATAAATTAAATTTTATATGTATATACTCCCTCTGTATTTTTTTATCTTTCCTACTTTGACTTTGCACGTTTCCCAATGCACTTATTCTAAATTAAATATCTTTCATTACATTTTAGTAAAAATTATAATAATTAAATATTAATAGACTCATTGAGACGAATCAAACGAGACCCCACATAACTATATTTTTTTCTTATATATTGAGAAAAATCTAAAAGATTCTCTCTAATTGTGAATAATGTCAAGATTCTAAGTGAGAAAGATAAAAAATTACAGAGGGAGTATTACTTAATATATAAATTAAATTTTAAATATAAGTCACCTAATCATCTGAAACTAATAAGACCAAGTGTTTTGGCCATTCTATGAATCTATTGTGAGCTTGACTGAGCATCATTGTGAATGGAGTAAGTAGTGAAACTTGAGCTTCTTTGTAATTATATGTGTTTTTATTCACTTACGTTGTGTGAGAACATATTTGGCTGCTTCATTTTTATTTTAAATAAAACAACTTCGAAGTCGCCAACAACTCTTTGAAGAAATACTAATAAACCTAATTAGATATTTGAGAATCTTAGGAACAACTTTGGAACTTATCCAATGTAGATTTCCCCATCATAACTTCATTAATGGTCATGAACCAAAAATCGAGCTCGAAGGTAAGGCACGAACATGATTAGGATTCACATTCTCTATCAAAGACTTACCACTGGAATACTTTTATTATTTTGATTAGGAACCAATTTCATAAGCGGAACGTAAGTAGTCAGCAAAGATTCTCCGTTACAAGGTACGTACGCGTACTAGTTTAATTGGGTATGCTAGTATCATGCTAAGCTATGAATTGTTTTATTGGAACTTAAAATCATGATACACTAGTAGAATAAATGCTATTTGCTGCGGTCAAAAAGTGGCATATTACTGTGGTTTTGGGCGCGCAGCAATTAAGAGGGCAGCAATAGGTAATAATTATATTGATGCGGTTTTAAACCGCAACAATATTTGAACATATTGCTGCGGTTTTTGCAGCAATATATTTTTTTAAAAAAAAAACGTGCAACATATTGCTGCGGTTTTTGCTCAAAATCGCAGCAATATGTCGTGTACAAGTAAAAAAACTTTTTTTTTTTGGCATTTCTCAATTAAATTTGAAAAATTAAAAAGCAAATTGAATATGAAATAACATATGTATGGTCTCGTTTGGTTAGGCTTAGTGAACTTTCAAGAAAGTAACAATCACTGGTCTGTCTTCAATAGATGATTCAAAACAATTACATCATACTAAAAAAGTAAATCATAAACTACTGACCAAATCAGACTGCTTCTTATTAAATTTAATGAACATTTACAAAAAAAAAAACCTAAAAAAAATCTACACACAGATTAAAAAACGAAAAAAAAGAAAAAAAAACGAAAACAAGGAAACGAAAAACAAAAAGGAAAACAAAACAGATTACACCACCGATCTGAACTAGCACTGATCGAATTCGTTGAAAAAAAAAAAAAAAACTGGATTTGTCATCGATCTGAAAACCACCGATTTCAGTCAAACCAACTCAAAGGAGTAAAATCACATTACAAAACGAAAAGCAAAACAGATCTGCTCTCTGTTTCTCGTGAAAACCCGGGTCTCGTTTCTCGTGAGAAACCGTTCTGAGGGTGGAGAACGAACGGTGGAGTTGTCATCGATCTGAACGGCCGACGAAGAAAACCTCGCTGACGAAGAAAAATTGGCCGACGAAGAAACCCATCGCTGACGAAGAAAACCATGACCGGCTGCCGAAGAAAACCACGACCGTTGGTGATGATTGAGAGGAAAAGAGAGGCGAAGAATTGAGAGGAAAAGAGAGGCGAAAATTTGAGAGGAGAGGGGCGGGCGTGAGAAGAGAGAGAGAGAGGGGAGAGAGGGGCGTGAAATGAAGAGGAGATAGGGACGTGAAATAAGAGAGCAGGGGCGGGCGTGAAATGAGGAGTTAGAAGGTTTCATTTAGGGTTTAGTGGGAGAGAATATGATTATATAATATTAGGTTTTTATATTGCTGCGGTTTTTTAGAGAAACCGCAACAATATATTAAAATATTAATATTTTAATATATTGCTGCGGTTTCTTTAAAAAACCGCAGCAATATAGTCGGTCAAATAGTCAACTATTTTCAAAAAAAATTCTGCTTACACTATATTATTGCTGCGGTTTTAAGCGGAAACCGCAATAATATATTTATTTCATATTTTACTTTTTTTTATACGTGATATATTGCGGCGTATGACTAACACCGTAGCAATATCACCGCGGCAAATAGCATTTATTCTACTAGTGATAGGGGAACTATTGGTGGTTATGATTTAGATGAGATCGTTTGGTAACATGAAATCAATTAGAAATCTGTATGTATTTCCTTGTGAGTTGGAATGAACTATTATTGGTATGCTAAATTCCATCGTATTACAAGCATAAAATGAGAATTGGATTGGAATCCTATGATTTATATTCTAGGAAGGATGTTACAAGAGATTGTCTAAACTAAAGAATTAAGCAATGTATCTAAGAAGGAAGATTATATGATTATATGTTTAATTTTGTGTGAATGAATATCACTAAGAAGGATATTTGGCGATAAACTTGTAGTTGGTGTCCTTACAAGTGGTGAACAGGGGGGATGTGAGACTTGTCCTACACTCCAACACAGGCCTACTGTGACGATAGTAGCGTCCTTATAAATTTTGATAACTCAAGTAGACGAAAGGTTTTGTACGATCTTGGGGGTATGCATACTAAACTGATGGGTGTGAAGCGGAATGAAACCGCATTTGGATTCCATCTAATAGATTGACGAAGTTGTCTATTAAGGATTAAGTTGCCCATATGATTCTAGAAAGATGACGGAGCCCGTTCGTTGCCAATTAAATTATAAAAGTAATAAAACGTAATACTCTCGTAGTATCATGTCTAGGAATGATTCTTATTACTTTGATTATGCGTGGCATGTTATTTCATTGTTCAAGTACGTACTCAGTATAACTGATTGTTTGTTATTTGTGTTTGTTTGTTGACTTGTGGTGAACCATTGATGTTTAATGGGGAGTAGATTAGGTATGCTGATGATGCTGCATGAGTTCGACAATACAGGGGATACTATTTATTTCATAAACTTTTAAAGTGTTTTTATTGAGCCTTCTAGAGTTTGTTATGAATTACTTAGTTAATAGTTCTAAATAAAAAGCGGTCCACAGTGACTCTCGAGTTAAAGTTAACATTTTATTTTCGATGTAGTTTATAGTCTTCATAATAAGGAGTAAGTTAATGCTTTAAGTTAATGTTTTCATTTCAATAAGCCTTGCGTTTCATCGCTGGCGGTGACACTCCTAAAGTCGATGCGACTTAATTTAGACATGTATGGATTTTAGGGGTGTTACAAAACTGGTATTAGAGCCAAAATATCCTATTTTCAAGATGTTTCAAAAGATTTTTAAAATGGGTAGTATAGAATAGGAGCATATAGCTTAATTTTACGTGCATTAAATCGTAGGAATAATTTTATTTGTAATCTCTTTTCTTGCCTAGTATGTGTGATATGTTTATAGGGTGTGTGCAAATACTGTGGAATGAAATTTTGTGTTGTTTGCTTGATTGAATTTGTGAAAGGTTCTTTGAAATCTTCGAAGTATGAATAGATTAGGAGGATGTACAAGGATAAATACATATATATATAGTGGTTAGTAGTATTAAGTTAACTCTGAATTGGTACAAAAGATGTTTCAAAAAGGTGTTCAATTAAAACTGTACTTTAAATATTTTAGGACATAATCATTTTATTGTTGAAAATATTTTTAACTTGCTTTAGGAGTTCTAAAGTTTAAAATAATCGTTATATATATATATATATATACCCCTGACAATTTTTTTTTGCACCATATACCCTTTCAACTTTCGAAATTCACCATATACCCCCGACGTTTTAAAAAATACATCAACCTACCCTTATGACTAACGAAAGTCTAACACCGTTAGTCATTAACCCTTAATCCCCCTCTAACCCTATTTAGCTAACCTAAACCTAAACCTAACCTAACCCGTGTCATCCCCCATATTTTTTAAGATATTCAATTAAATAGTTTTAATCATTTTTAATTATTAAAGCTATTTAATTTCAGTATTTGAGAGCAGAAGGGTATTTTGGTCATTTACCAAAATAGTATTTGAGTATTTCCACAAAGAAGTATTTTAGTATTTTCAAGAAAGTATTTTATTAATACTAGTAGGAAGATTATTTTGGAAATTGATCATCAAATATATTTTGGCAATTTGATGAGTAAGGGCATTTTGGTCTTTTACCCAAATCAACTACCACAATATAAGGGGGAAAAACCTAAGTTTCCCATCATTCTACATCTTCTTCACTAGCCACCATTTCCTCAAAAAGGAGTAAGTGGGTTTTCCTCTCAAACCCTTGTTCTTCCTCAAGTAAGTTCTTCAACTAATTTTATTCAAAGTTCAAGTTCTAATCTAGTTTTGTTTTTAAAAAACATAGGAAGATCTTGCAAATATCAAAGGGAAGAAAAAAGGTAATTATTTTTCTGAAATTTTGGGATTTTCTTCCTTATTTTTCTCTCTCCTTCTCTTGCCCCTCCTTTGGCTTGAGTTTTTCGGCCACCCGTCATGGTGGAGTGCCGGCTGGGCACCGGTGAAGTGTCGTCTGGGCCACCACCGTGCCGGCTGTAATAGCCCTGGTTTTTAAGAGCGTTTATTTAAACGTTAAATATAATTATTAAGTTAATTATGTTTCGAAAATTCTTATTTTATTTGGGTTGGAGTATGAATTATTTTGTCGTGCTGTAATGTATTTATTTATTTAATTATATGAGATTATTTTTTTTATTATTATTATTATTAAATTTATTTTGGGTCTTATGTGCGACTAAGTTGAGTGGTATTTGCCCAAACAGGAAACCAAAGTCGGTTTTCCTTCCTTACATTTTTTTTGAGTCGGCTAAAGGGTTTAATAAACCCACCTTCCTTCTTTCTCTCGTCATTTCTCTCAAAAGATCCCAAACCCCAATTGATGAAAACCCGAAAACCCAAAACCCAGTGAAACCCCAACCCCATTCGTGCCTCTCTCCTCTGTTCGCCTATTCTGTTCGCCGGCGTCTTATGCTCACCGGAGCCGCGCCCCTCCTCGCCGATCTTCTTGCCGTGCGTGTGGTGCTGCTCGCAAGCCACCACACCGTTTCTATCTCTCTCCTCCCAGTGAACCTTCGGGTTCTCTCGCTCAGTTGCACCGCGCCTCGTCAGCGTTTTCTGAGGCTACCGGAGATCCCGCGACACTTCTCCCTTCTCTGTTTCCTCTGCTTGCAGTTTTCTCCTCCTCTTGGTTGTCGGTGTTGCCGTTGTTACTTGCGGTTGGTCGGTGCCGCGACCGCGAGCAAAGTGACGTCGCCGTCGCCGCTGCTGTGTTGCTGTTGCCTTTGCCGCGACGAACCGCCGGAGCTTAGCTCCACTCTTGTGCTTTGTTTTCGTCCCTGCTCTACTTGAGCAGAGGTACACACCTCTTGTCTATTTTTCTTTGAATTTCAGAATTCTTGATTAGTGATTCAAGTTGAAGTTGTTATTTGTCGTTGTTGCTATTGTTTGTGTTACTCCTAGTGGTTGTAAGTGTTGTCTTGGTTGTTGTTGTGGTTGTTGATGATGATGAGCAAGATATGTTGTTGTTGTTTTAATGCTTGGTGGTGAACTGTTGTTGTGCTGTTGTTTTGTCAATTCTAAGAGTACCTAAGTACTAGTTTGATTCTTTGGGTATTAAATCAGTTTATGGTATCATTGGGTTTTGTAGCCTTAGTAAACTAGATCAATTTTGCCTACAAATAATTCTTTTAATTCAATTCTCTTGAAACGAGTAAAGAGAAGCCATGGTAGGTGGGTGTTCATTTACGTATGTGGTTTGGAGTTGAGTTTATTAAATTGAAATCTAGGAAATGACGTTATAAGTTCCAAGCTACTTTTGTTAAATAATTTTACCACTAATCTTTATCACCGTTATATTGGAGAGTACTAAATGAGTAAGTTAGTTTGATTGACTCTTTATAACCTCAACTTAATCCGACTAATGGAATTTGCTAGTTTAGTTGAATATATTAGTGTTATTGTCTCCTTATCAAAGATTTGTAATTAGACTCGTGAGACATGTCTTATTAAGAAAGTTGATTGAGTTAATTTAATTAGTTTTCTCCTATTAAGTTAGAAAGAGAATTAATTAGTCCTTATTAGTAATGTGAAGAGTACTTGAGTTAGTTTATTAACTATGGATTCGATTAATGAAGATGTGGTTAGTAAAGTATTTTAGTTTGATAACTATAAACGGAATAAGATGATAAAGTCAGACTACTTGACTGGTGATTCACTAAAGTAAACTAGTGTGTGTTTAACTACATAAATCAAAGTAAGTTAAGATTTACCTTAAAGAAGTCCCACTTAGATAATGACATTGTTTTAATGAGATAAACTCGCTATGTATGACCATGAGTATGATCTGTACTTGGTTTTATTACTGATTATGTTAATAAGAACTCAGCTAATGGTATAACTTGGATTATATTTGTTACTTATAATAACCTATGATCGATGAAACTTGAGTTGTGTGTTTTTGGTTAATCTCGTTAGTTAATTCTAACTGAGAGACTTAGTAATATTGTTGTGGATATATGTTGACATGATTAATTACTACCAGTTGTGTTTATGTTGATAATTGGAATTTGAAAAGCATATATGTATCGATTTCAAATATGTATTTATAAGAGTTATATGTTAGACGATTATGGTTATCTACCAGGGAAATGACTAGGTTGGATACAAGTTGCTAATTACTTTAATAGTCTTGATTATTGGAGGATGATTTTGGATGGAGTATCATTGGGAATTATGAAGGAGATTTAATATGTTGGAATTGTTATTCGATTGGTTAAGGATTTGAATGCAAGATAGAAATAGTTTATTGAGGTTTATTTATGTGTCGAGTAGCTTTATATTCCAATATATTGTTGGTAGCCAAATTATGTTCTTGATTTAGGTAAGGTTGCGAGTTATGTTTAGTTTGTTTAGATATAATTTAGAATTGTGATTATGAATTGGGATGCAAGTCGATGTAGCTAATATCATCGAAGTTATAGATATATAATTAAGGATTAAGGAAATTAGAATGTTAAAGGTTGATATTTGTAATGGGAATAGTTACGATTAGTTTTAGTTTAGATTAGTCTAATTTTGGTTATTGATTATCAAGTTATTTTGAGGTGATTGTTGGAGGATGGCTATGTAGACGTATATAATTCAAGATGACATGGGAAATCAAGTCATGCTTGGAGGTTTCGCATAATTGTTATAGAGTGGATGTAACCTTTATGTTCAGCAATATATATTTAAATGCTCCTGTGTGCGTTATATGAATATTAGATATCATATATCGTTTATAGTAATGCCATGATTATAGATGACTCTATGAGTTAGTTGTGAATTGTTATTGGATTATTATAAAAATATTCTTTTTGTTCACATTGGAGTTTTTCAAAAATACTATGTTTCTGAAAATATGATTTAGTATGATAATGAGGAAATGATTCAAATATGAGTTAAGACCAGATAAGGTCGAATATGGTGTTATGTTATGAGTATTGAGGATTAAAGTGTAAATCATTAAATATCTTATTTTATAAATATGAAAGTGAGGCATGAAAGGCACCCGAGTTAGGGCGGGTAGAGTCCCTAGCTGTTGCCTTCCAGGAGGGGCGAATTCCTGGCGTTATAGGACATGTCCGGGTAAGTCTTGCAAGCATACAATAAAAGGCTGGGTGACGACCCTCACTAGTTTGGAGACAGCTGGTACTCGTGGTACCCCTCTCCACTCGCGTTCATGCCAAACGATCGGATTTTGTGAAAATATAGTAACTGAGTTGAAAGGTTGATTAAATGAGAATATAGAAACATGTCATTGTTGAGAGTCATCTTATTGAATTTTGTTACTATATGATTGATGAATTATTATAGAACGTGGAATTTGGAAATGTAATATGTTTGTTCAACAAGAATATTGCTGCTAAGTATGCTATGATTGGTGTAATTGTTGAACTTATGTTGATTGTGTGAGAGTCGTTTTCAAGTAAAAACCACCAAAGCATGTGTTACTCTTGTTTACGGGTTAGTACTCAGCTTTGCTGATGTGTATATGTTGTTTTGTCATTTCTGTGGCCTGTCACTTGGTGGGTGGCAGTATCTTAAATGTTTCAGGTTGAAGCCGTGAGTTACCTTTTGCAAGTTGAAGCTAATACAAGTTGGAGCAGTATTATAGTTGCTACCAAAGTGAGGACGCTTGACTTTGTAATAGTTAATTGTTTATAATCTATAGTTATTTCTACATTTAAGAGTCGCTAGTTAGTGCTCCTGATTCTCTATTGGTTGCTGCTCCGCGAGCGTTGAGGTGGTTGAGCTTTGGGATTTGGATATATTTTATAAATTGAATTTGCAAACAGGTTTAAATCATTTTTTGCTTTAGCGTTGTCCTATTTTCAAAGGAAACTCTGCCGGATTTTCTGTGGAAATTTTTGGGAATAGAGTCTGAGAATCAGAGCGTAGTTATAATAGTTAATTTATTTGAATAGAGTTGGGATTGAGTTCCACACTCTCCGATTTAGTTCTGTGAGTGTGATGGTAATAGTCCGAGTTGCCTCGACTAGAGTCTATTTCGCTGTGCTTAATCCTTTGTAAGCTGGTCAGGAAATTCGGGCTGTTACACCGGCAGTGGTGGCGACTGCCGCCCTGCTAGTGCTGCGTCGGTGGTGGTGCGGGTGGTGCTCGTGGTGGCCACCGGTGAGTGTAGCTTTGGGTTGTGGTTTTTGAACCACTTGTAAAAAAAAAATTCTGTTATTATTATTAATTAATTTACAGCAGTAAATTATTAGGGAAATAGTAGTTTTTATGAAGTTTTAAGTATTAGTTATAGTGGGTTTTGCCTACTAGTAAAGGTTTTTAAGTTACGACTTTAAAATAGTTTTTAAAGCCTTTCTAAACAAAAATCAGCTTTGTTAGTAATTTTAAAAGTGCCGATTTTTATTTATAAGTAGCCTTGAATTATTGTTGTTGGTAAGTACTTATTGATAGTACTTTATTGTTGGTAGGTTTCAAGCATAATAAAAGAAGGTTAAACTTTTGACTATTGATTTTTGTGGGTTACCAAGGTACATACACTTTGACCTTGACTTTAGTGGTTTCAAAGGTTGATTTAATTTATTGAGCATGAGAAGTAAGGAGAGGCTTATGCCTTATAATTGTTTGAGTACATGTTGAGAACTTAGAAAGGATATCAGGAATGGAACTTTTGAGTTATTCCTATATTTGAAAAGCATGTGATTGATGTTAATTGCTTTTGAGCATGATTAAAGTTATTAAAGTTATTCTTGAAACTAGGGCTTGCCTGAGAATATTTTATTGAGCATGGTCTCATTTGAGGTTACATATTTTATTGGGCAAGGTCTCATTATAAGTTATATATTTTATTGAGCATGGTCTCATTAGAAGTTGTATATATTATTGAGAAAGGTCTCATGAGAAGTTATATTTTGTTGAGCAAGGTCTCACAAGTTTTCAAGTTATTGAGCAAGGTCTCACAAGTTAAAGTTATTGAGCAAGGTCTCACAAGTAGTTGAATCATTGAGCAAGGACTCAGTTGATTGGATCATGGATCCTTAAGAAAGTAAGGAAAGGACTCATGGAGTCATTAAAGTAATAAGATGAGCAAGGTCTCTAAGAAGTTAGAACTGAGTTAATTATGGTGTTTGTTGCATTCACTTGTTAAAGAAAGATAAGAAATTGATTTAGTTGCTAGATGTATTATTGTGATGGTGTCTCACATAATGGGCTTTGACAATAAAACTCTTGGGATGGATCCCCCATGAGTATTGAACATAAGGGGGGAGTTGGTGTGAAACTACACTCCTACATATGGCTTAGCATGACGATGCTAATGCTTTTATTTTATCAAGCAAGGTTATGGAATTTCAATTATCAAGATCACCCTCGCTCATTACTAACAAGCTTAAATTTCTCGAGTCAAGTTATTTAAAGTTCATGGAACTTTAGTAAGAGGTGTGGGATCTCTTACACAAGGAATAGTAGCCCGTACGATTCCAAGAGGAGGACGATGCCCGTTCATTGCCAAATAATAATAAAAGAAAGTATTTAGTAAGTTCAGTTATATGCTTGTCGCATGTAGAGTCGTAAGAAGAGCAAGCCGAAGTGATTGAGGATTGCATGCATTATTATTTGCATCAGTGAGTTGTGTTATGTACTCAGCGTTGCTGATGTATGTGTTTCTCTGTTTTCTTTGGTTGTTGTTTTTCCTCAACGACCCTGTGATGACCCATTTGGCGAGCAGAGTTTAGAGAAGAAGTTGCAGGTACAAGTTCTTGATGTGCATGTGAATCATAAGCATCCGGATGGGAGTTTTAGTACACGAGTACTTTCTCATTTAAGTTATTTTGAATTATATGTTTGACTTTACTTAACCAATGGGGTCATGGTTTGACTTGTTTTGAAGATGGGACTAGTATGGGATAGTCTTCGAGTTTGTAACTCATTTACATACTTTCTTATTTCAGTTGTATTAAAGTATTTCCAGTTTAATTTAAAAGACTTTCGCTGTATTCTCTAATTAGCCTTACGTATTATCATGTGTGGCATAAAAACTCCCGCAATTTCTCCTAGTTTATACAAGGAGGAGTTGTGGGGGTGTTACAACCCTAGCCCCTAATCCCCCTTTAATCCTAACACTGACCACCCAACCCCACCCCTTCCCCACCCACCTCAACAACTCCCCTGAAACCATTGCACCACCCTCGCAGCACCCCTGAAACCGTCGCATCACCCTCGCACCACCTCTGAAACCGTCGCACCACCCTCGCAGCACCCCTAAAACTGTCGTACCACTCCTAAAACCCTTGCACCACCCTTGAAACCCTCGCACCTTCCCTAAAAATCCTCGCTCCACCCTCACACACCCTCAAACTGTCGCACCACCCTCGTAACACCCCCAGATTCCCTCGCACCACCTTTGCAACACCCCTGAAACCTCGCACCACCTTAACAAGCTAAGGCCTACAGGGGATGCCCACTTTTGGTAAACTCAAGCTAAGGACAACCTCCTAAAACAGCATGACTTTGGGTGGAAATTTTTTAAGAACACCCTAAGGGATAAGTATTACCCACCATACCTCAAAAAGCAGAACATCCAAGAGTTTATGATGCTAGAATAAGGGAGCATTCTGTTGAGGAATATTACCGCAACTTCATTAAGCTGATGAAATTTGCTCCTGAAATTGCCCCTGCCGAGGAAGCTAAGACCTCACGCTTTGAATTAGGGCTCATGCTTGACCTGCAAGGGAGACTGGGGGAGATACTTTCACCTCGTTGGACCATGTTTTTGGCAACGCTGCTCATATGTACGCAATAAGGAAACGAGAGGAAGAAGGTAAACAAGGTGAGAAAACAAAGGAGAATCCACACCTCGAGGTTCAAAGATTTGAAAAGAAGCACCATGGGAACCAGAACAACTAAATATTCTAAAGAAACTTTGGTAAGTGACTAAACAACAACACCACTCACCACAATAACAATAAATGCAACAATAACACCAACAACCGCAGACCTAAGCATGTGTACAGGTATAGGAAGTGCCCAAACAACCATCATGAAAGAGATTGCAAGGGTAATAAGGTGGAGTATCGTGAATGTGGGAAAATGGGGCATTGAGTGTATGAGTGCTACTCAAAGAATAAAGTTAACCCCAATGGTTAAAAGAAAAGGAGCTATGGAGACAAGCCTAGGAATGGGAATGAGAATGGTGGAAATGCATAAAATGGGTCAGGGAACTCTATTTACTCCAAACCACCAACCAATGCAAATAATCAGACACCAAATGGGAACCTTGTGACCAACAACAATGACAATAAGGGCAAAGGAAAGTTGTGTATGATGATTGCTAGAGAAGAGGAAGCTCGTAGGGATGTCACGTGTACTTTTTCTATAAACTCGATTCCTTTTAAAGTATTGTTTGATTCTGGAGCATCTTTTTCTTTTATTGCCTAAACAATTGTTAGAACTCTAGCACTGGTTGAGTCCAAGTAAATTTCCATGCCTATAGTTATTCCGTGTGGGGATACCGTTAGATTGCTCTAAGAAATTCCTAAGTGTCTCACTGAAAAAAGAAGAGGGCTTCTTTCCTCCCGATCTAATAGAGTTTAACTTATCAAACCTTGACATTATTTTGGGAATGGATTGGCTGGGAAGTATAAGACTAAGATAGATTGTGATGTACAGGATGGGGAACTGAGAGATCTTTCGGGAAAAAGGGTGTCATATAGGAGAATACCTCGAGAACCTGGGATTAAAGTAATCAGTGCCTTGCAACTTAAGAACCATATAGACAAAGGATGTCCTCTATTTATGTATTCCGTGAGACGGGTTGAGGATGATCCATTGAGACCTGAGGATGTGCCTATAGTAAGAGGATTCCAGGACGTTTTTCCCGAAGAAATACCCGGTATTAGGGGTGTGCACTGGACTGGAACCAACTGGACCGAAATATGCCCTTTTCTTGGACCGAGATTGGACCGGTTGGACTTGAATCTATATTTTTAAAAACAATTTTGTTTGACTTAAATATATTTATGATTTAGATATATTAAAATTTAATAATTTTAATAACAATAATTCTAAAGTAATAAGCAATAGGTTTTTAAATTTCTAACTTTCTACCTGTTTAAACTTCTTTTAACATATGAACTTTTTTTACTAAAATAATAGAAATTTTGGTCCAACCGGTCTGGACCAAACCGAAAACCCGGAATCGGAATTTTCTGTGGAATGAGGACCGAACCGGAATCTCTAGTCTAGTTCAAATTCCGTCCGGTCTAGTCCATATTCTGGCCCGGACCGGTTTGTGGACACCCCTACCTGGTATACCTCCAAGGAGAGATGTAGAGTTCACTGTTGACCTAATACCTAAAAGTGGGGATGGGCAAGGGTAGGGTCTAGGTCGGGTCCAGCTGGACCCTAGACCCGGACCCTAAATTCTTTTTGCAGACCCGGACCCGGAACCTAAGGGTATGGAGGGTCTAGAGGGTCTGGAGGGTCCAAGCCTAAATTCTTTATTTTGCCAAATTTTCAGCATTATTAATATCAATAATCATCTGAAATTCGCATGAAACAAACACAAAAAATCGCACAAACATAAGAATTCGCATGAAACAAACACAAACATATAAATTGAAAAAAAGGAAACAAACACACACAAACTTATAAACTGAAAGAAAACGAAACAAATACAATTCACAAACATATAAACTGAAAACAAACGAAACAAAAACACAAACATACAAACTGAAAAAAACAAACAAACCTTAACTTACATAAGAGTTCAAAATGGGTGTTTTGGTTTAGGTTTTAGTCTTTTAAAAAATCAGTTTGTTTTTTTTTAAAAAATTAAATATATATATTAAATAAGTTTAGGGTCTAAGGGTCGGGTCTGGGTCCAAAATTTTAAGACTCGGACCCTAAAAAATTCACTTGGACCCAGACTCGGACCCGGACCCTTAGGGTCTGAAAAAGTTGGACCCAAACCCTTAAATTAGGGTCGTGTCCAATAGGGTCGGTCCTAGACCCATGCCCATCCCTACCTAGAATTGGACCTATCTCCAAAGCCCCATATCGAATGGCTCTAATAGAAATGAACGAGTTGAAAAACCAATTGAAAGAGCTACTAAAGAAGGGGTACATTGACCTAGTATGTCACCATGGGGATCCCCTATCTTATTTGTGAAGAAGAAGGATACCAGTTTGAGGCTGTGTATAGACTACCCTGAGTTGAACAATGTCACTGTGAAGAAAAAATATCCATTACCTAGGATAGGTGACTCGTTTGACCAACTTTAGGGTGCACAGATATTCTCCAAAATAGCCTTAAGGTCAGGTCACCATTAATTGAGGATGGCTGATCAAGATATACCTAAAACTACCTTTAAGACTAGGTATGGACATTATGAGTTTACCTTCATGCCTTTTGGGTGAACCAATGCACTTGTTATTTTCATGGACCTCATGAATAGGATTTTTTGACCCTACCTTGATAAATTTGTAGTCATGTTCATAGACGATATATTGATCTATTCAAAGAGTAAGGAAGAATGGAGGATTTCAAATTTGTGAATTAGGAATTATGAGAGTCTAGAGAGAGGAAGTCCTGCTTCTCTCTAGGATTTTAGCGTAACTATGAAATCTTCATTTCTGGAATTTTGAATCTCGGCGAGTGCTGAAGCTATGGCAAAGGGTTCAAAAAAAGGCAATGGAGGTAAGAAGGCTAAGCAACATGTGAAGGTAGTGAAGAAACCTCAATCAGGGGATGCGAAGAAGAAGGTGAGTGTTAATGATATACACGATAATGCTTCATTGAGTTGGTCATCGAAAGAGGAGCAGGATAATGATTCAGTAGCATCAGCGGATTTGAATGCTTCGATGATGGAGAAAGCAAGTGCTGAGGTTGCTAGGCAGCAGATGGCTAAGTGGATTGAATCCATTCGTACTCCTTTGAGGCCAGCATCTGGAAATGTGGTGAATCCTTCCCCTCACCCAATGCAACAGTTAGCAAGCACTACAGGTAATACTCATTCCTGGAGTACTAATTTGTTTGAGATGATTAGGGAGGAAGGTCTTAATTTGGAGATCCCGGTGAATAATAATTACTACTATAAATGCGAATGAAGTGATCCTTACTGAAGAGGATGTTAAGGAAGAAATAGCTTTCTGGGAATCAGCTGTTGTTTGCTACATACTAGGTATTAAACCTCCAGCTCGAATTGTAGATGGCTTTATTAGAAGAGTATGGGGAAAATGTGGTATAGACAGGATTGCAATGGGGAGTAATGGAGTTTTTGTAGTTAGATTCAGGACCATGGAAGGGAAACAGAAAGCGATTGATGCTGGGCCTATCCTTTATGATAGTTTACCTGTCATAGTAAAAAACTGGTCACCTGAACTAGATTTAATGGCGGAAGAAGTGAAGGTTGTTCCCACCTGGGTGCGATTGCCTGGATTACCTTTGAAATACTGGGGACCTTCTTCTCTGAATAAGATTTCTAGTCTTATTGGAAAGTCCATCAGAATTGATAGAGCAACAGCCTAGAAAGACATACTGGAATATGCACGAATTCTAGTCGAAGTTCATTTGGATAGTTCATTTCGAGAAGAGATTAAATTTGTGAATGAGAAGGGAATGAGTATCACACAGAAGGTGGTATATGAGTGTAGACCAACTTTTTGTGGTGATTGTGGAGGTATAGGGCATACAGTGGAGGAGTGTAGACAAAAAAAGTATGAGTTGGCATTGAAAAAAGTGAAACCTAGACAAGTTTGGGTGGAAAAAACCAAGCTAGCTGGTGTGAAGAAACCTGTTGAGAATGTAAGTGTGATAGAACCTGATGTCCAGCAGAAGGAAGATATTGTGCAGAGTGTGGCACCTGTTGTTCAGCAGACTGAGATGGTTGCAAATCAGAATGATCAACAAGTGGATGTGGAGACACTTGTTGTGGGTGTGGTTCAGGTTAATATCTCTGATAGTGTAGCAGGAATTGAGGCTGATAATAGGGTTGTGGAAGTAAAATCGAAGCAGGTAGAGGAACTATTGGTTCCACCTAATGGATAAAATAGGCATATGGAATGTCAGGGGCCTAAATAGTCCAGCTAAGCATAATGATGTCAAATGGTTTTTGGCTCATCATCAAGTGGGATTGTTTGGGCTCTTAGAGACGAGGGTAAAAGCTAGGAATTTTTCTAAAGTTTATCCTAAGGTGTGTGGTGACTGGTCAATTGTTTCTAATTATCAGTATGATATAGGAGGTAGAATTTGGTTGATTTGGCTACCTCATATATTTGTGGTGAATGTGAAGTGTTCTGGGGCTCAGTTTATTCACAGTCAGGTAATGCATAAGGCTACAGGAATGCAGTTTGAGGTGACTATAGTTTATGGTGTAAATGATGCAAGGGGGAGAGAGGATTTATGGAGGGCTTTGTGTATGATTACATCAACTATTACAGGCCCTTGGGTAGTCCTAGGGGACTTTAATAATGTTCTAAACATGGGAGAGAGAATTGGGTCTGCTATTACTCTTGATGAGATTGCAAATTTCAGACAATGTATTAGAGATTGCAAGCTCAATGAACATATCTCTAGTGGTCCTTTCTTTACTTGGTCGAACAAGCAGGAGGGGGAGAATCGAGTTTTTACAAAGATTGATAGAGTCTCATGTAATGATTGGTGGAATGATGTCTTCAAGGAAGCTATTGCTGTGTTTTTGCCTGAATATATATCTGATCACTGCCCCTGTATTGTGCATTTGGATGCAGAGGTGAGGGGTAGATCTCGACCATTTAAATTTTGTAACATGTGGGGTAAAACTGAAGAGTTTATTCAGATTGTGCAGAATTCTTGGCAATCTGTAATATCAGGTGTAGCTATGTATAAAGTTGTTTGTAAGCTGAAGGCTTTGAAACAACCCCTTAGAACACTACACAGGGAAAGGTTTGCTAATATGGAGAATGATGTCAAAATTGCTATGGATAAGTTCATGAGCATTCAGGAAGCCATTTATGCTGATCCTCATAATACTATACTTCATCAGCAGGAGGAGAGAGTTAGGAAGGATTACGAGGAGATAAATTCTGCCAAAATGAGTTTGTTGAAGCAGAAAATTAAGAATGATTGGATTAAGGGAGGTGATGAAAACACTGCATATTTTCATGCATGTTTGAAGAAGAGGAGGCAGCAGGCTCAAGTTTTAAGAATACAAGATAAAGATGGGATATGGAGAGAGGGGATAAAGGAGGTTGAGGAGGCTTTTCTCAACTACTATGAGCATCTCTTAGGGACTGAAAGTGAGGCAGAAGCTTATGTTAGCAACACAATAATTGCAGAGGGCAAGGTAGTGTCTCAAGAGAAACAAATAGCTCTATGTGCACCTTTCAATGCAGATGAAGTGAAGGCTGCTCTTTTTGATATTGATCACAACAAATCAGCTAGGCCTGATGGTTACTCGAGTGTTTTTTTTAAGGATGCTTGGAGTGTGGTAGGGTCTGAAATTACAAATGCAGTTCTGGATTTTTTTAGAACTGGTAAGATACTCAAACAACTCAATGCTACCAACCTTTGTCTGATTCCTAAGGTGGAGCAACCAGAGAGTGTTACACAATTCAGGCCTATTGCCTGTTGCAATGTTTTATACAAGGTAATATCTAAGTTACTTTGTACTAGGCTGAAAATGGTACTGCCTGATCTTATTGATCCTGCTCAGAGTGCTTTTGTGGAGCAAAGGTGCATAATGCATAACATTTTGATCTGCCAGGACATTTTGAATCAATATAAGAGGAAGAGTCAACCTGCCAGGTGTACATTAAAAGTAGACCTAAAGAAAGCTTATGACTCAGTAAGCTGGAAGTTTTTAGAAACTTTACTCAAGAAGCTTCAGTTTCCAGTGCAATTTTGTGACTGGATTATGACTTGTGTGTCTACTCCATCTTTTTCTATTAGTCTGAATGGTGGGATGTTTGGTTTTTTTTAAAGGAAAAAAAGGACTAAGGCAGGGGGACCCTGTATCTCCTTTGCTGTTTGTACTTGTGATGGAATATTTCACTAGAATATTGAGGAAGATGAGTAGTAGAGAGGATTTTGGTTTTCATTACAGATGTGCAAGCCTCAAGATAACTCACCTAGTTTTAGCTGATGATCTCATGATGTTTTGCAAGGGTGAAGTCAAATCTGTGTTGCTTTTAATCAGAGCTTTGAAAACTTTTTCTAAAGCTTCAGGGTTGCAGGCTAATAAGGAAAAAAGTGCAATATACTTTGGCAATGTGCAAGAGGAGATTCAGCAAAGGATAATCAGGTATCTGGGTTCATAAAAGGGCAATTCCCCTTTAGATATTTGGGGGTACCTATTACCTCTAAGAGGCTCTCTATAGCAGACTGTGATGTGTTGGTTGATAGAATCATGAGAAGAGTTTTGTGTTGGACATCTAGAAATCTTTCCTATGCTGCTAGAAATGTCCTAATTAATTCTGTTTTATTGAGTATTCATACCTACTGGTCACAAATTTTTATGTTACCCAAAGGTGTGTTGATGAAGGTTATTCAAATTGCTCGAGCTTTTCTTTGGGAGGGGAAGTCTTTTCTTCACAAACCTCCCCTTGTATCATGGGATTGGGTTTGTAAACCCAAGAGTAAAGGAGGTTTGGGTGTGAGAAATTGTCTGATGTGGAACAATGCTGCTATAGGCAAGTATGCATGGCAAATTGCTCAAAAGGCAGATTCTCTTTGGATTAAGTGGGTTCACAGCATCTATATTAGAGATGCAAACTGGTGGGCATATCAGCCAAAAGGGAATGTGAGTTGGACTTGGAAAATTATATGCAGGGTGAGAGATATGTTTATAGCAGCTTACCATAACAATCAATGGCTTGATGGTAGGAATGGTTATTCAATAAAAGAAGGGTATAAATGGCTGTGTGGAAATCTGGAAAATGTTAGCTGGCATCACTGGGTTTGGAGTTCTTTAAACATTCCCAAACATGCATTCATCTCATGGCTTGCAGCTTTGGGTAGACTAAGGACAAGAGATAGACTCATGAGGTCAGGCATATGTCAGATTGCAGAATGCTTGATGTGTAACAGTGGCCTGGACTCCTGTTGCCACTTATTCTTCAGATGCAAATTTAGTATTCAGGTGTGTCAAGGGGTGATGAATTGGCTGCAAATTCATAATCACAATCAGGAGAATTTGTATGTTCACTGGAAGAAATGGGGCAGGAAATTTAAGAAGAAAAAACAGCAACAGGTGGTGTATGCATGCCTTGCTGCTACTGTCTACTATATCTGGAAGGCTAGAAACTATGCACTATGGGAGGGAGCAGTTATGAGGCCTGAAGCTGTAATTAGAAAAATCCAGATTGATGTTTGTCTTAGAGCTAAGAGTAAAGTTACTAGTAAGTGGTCAGTGAGTAAGAAAGATTGGCTGAATGATCTATCAGCTCAATGTTTGAGCTAGCTTTGTGGTTGTCTAATCTTCTGCTGTAGTCTGTTGAAGTGTTTTCTTTTCTGTTGCTGGCATGTCTTGGGTAGGTGTTTGTATGGTGCCTAGGTTGGTTGGTATGGTTGTTATGTTTGTAAGTCTGTGTTGGAGCTGCATTTGATTTTTTTGGTAATAAAATCGCTTACTTCTTGCCAAAAAAAAAAAGAGTAAGGAAGAACATGATGGACATTTGAGGCTTATTTTACATACACTTTTTTTGGCAATTCAAAATTTATATTGATAACCAAAAATAAAAAGGGAAAGACATACATCAAACCATCACCAAGGGACAAGAATAAAGAAATGAGCCCCCCTTACCTTCTAGGAAGGGCCTGGGAACACCAAACCAGAATCCAAGCCCTGCAAGCACTACAACTTAGCAAAACAGTAAGACAAAACTACAAGAGAAGAAGTTGCCTAGTACAATCACTACATCTACTAGCAACTCTAAAACAAATCTGCCTAAAATTAGTTACAGTATCAAGCATAAGGCCCTCATAAACTTTTGCATTTCTTTGAAGCCATATCTGATACATAGCTTCAGCAAACATCATGCAATATAATTGAGCTTTAGCTCCTCTTCTCTTACTCTTCAAGGCTACAACACTAATTTCAGCTGACAAGTCCCTTAGGGTAACCACCACTTTCAGGTGCTGCTAGCAGGCTTTCCAAATATCCCTAGAGAAGGGACAATCAAAGAACAGATGGGATATACTTTCACTAGCTTCAATGCATAGAGGGCAGAAATCATCATTTGTAATACCCCAAGAAAATAACCTATCTTTGGTAGCCAATCTACCATGAAGGATAAGCCAAGTGATAAATAAAGCTTTAGGACTAGCTTTATTGTTGCAAACAATTCTCTTCCAATTTACATGCTCATGCTCACCCTGCAGAATCAAATACAGCTTTTTAATTGAAAACTCATTAAGTTGAAGCATATGTATAGTTTGCAGATCTTGAAATATCCCTCTACTCTCCAGAACCTTCTTCAGGGACCATGACAGCCTATTAGGGACTACCATGGATAGGATGGGCTGCTGTTTAATGTAGTATTCATGTAACCATTTAATCCAAAGCCTGTCTTGTTTTAAACAAACTGCCCAAAAGTGCTTAGAAACTGCTGCTTTGTTCCAGAGAGCTAGATTTTTGATGTTTAACCCTCCACAGCTTCTAGGTAAACAAAGAGAGTCCCAAGCTATGGGAGCTTTCCTGGAGTAAGAGTCTTGTCCAGTCCATAAAAAGACTCTACAGATGCTTTGAATCTCCTTGAACACCTTCTTAGGGAGCAGAAAAATTTGGCACCAGTACAGTTGCAAACCATGAAGAATAGCTTTAATAAGTTGGACTCTGGCAGCATAGGAAAGTTTTTTGACAGACCAAGCCCTAACTCAAGACATGGTCTTCTCAATCAAAGGCTTGCACTCATTGTAAAAGAGCTTCCTGGTGGTGAGTGGAACACCTAGGTATTTGAAGGGAAAACAACCCAGGAGCATATGAACAACAGATTGCAGATCAGCTCTTTGAGTCACCTCAACCCATCCAATAGAGAGATGGCTTTTATCCAAATTTGCTTCAAGCCCAGAAGCTTGGGAGAATTCGAAAAAAAGCATCAAAAACAAGTTGCAAAGAGGTCTGATCTGCTTTAGAGAACATCAAAAGATCATCAGCAAACATCAGATGGATGATGTTTAACTTTTTACATCTAGGATGAAATTTAAATCTAGGATCAGCCTTCAGATTCCCTAGACATCTTGATAAATACTCCATCCCTAGAGCAAAAGTTTTTGGGTCATTTTTGCATACACTTAGGGAGAATCAACTGTATGCGAAGTTTTTGAAGTGTGAATTTCGTTTAGTAAAAGTGTCATTTTTGGGTCATTTCGTCTCTAAGGAAGGTGTGAAAGACTTTTCAAGAATAACAAATCCCATGACTAACTTAATGTTATGGCTGATTTTTGTAGGATGACATTTGACATAATGACACAGGGACTATGACGTTAAGACGCAACGAAGAGAACATGAAGACCAAGACGTTAGAAGTTCGTGACTGATCATCTAGAAAGGAAGGAGTTCAGCGCGACATTTATTCAGCCAAGATAGTCGTTGATGGAAATAAGTTACATAAGGAAAGGAAGAAGATTTCATCGTTGGAGTTTAATTAAGAAGATCTCCTATAATCAAGGGACCGTTATCATTGTAATAATCTAGGAATTTAATAGTGCATTCATTTGGAAAAATCCAAAGGAGAAAAATAGGGCAAAAGGCATACAAAAGAAAAACGAGTATCATTGGACTAGACTACTGGATATTTTTTTGTACGAAGAGCAAAATAGAGCTTAAGCTGTAACGATTGTCATTAACTTATAACGACAGACAACGATAGTAGATTGGTGGATCTACATCCACCAGCGGTTTTTACCCATCTTCATTGGGGTTTTCTGCGTCACCATCTTTGTGTGTTCATCCCCTTTGATCCCCATTACATTCGTTCCTTGCATTGTCATATTCATAATCTGGTTGAATTGTCCCAAACTTTAATTTTGTCGTAAGAGACAAATTTTAGCATAAACAATTTGGCGCCCACCGTGGGGCATAACCAGACCAACTACTGTTCAAAATCCATCAAATGGGAGAAACATCAAATCTCGATGAAATGCAGAGGCAATATGATCAAATGAGAGCAAAGATGCTTGAAATGAAGCAAGCTAATGAGCGGTTAGCTACCGACTTCACGACATCGCAAGAAAAGATTCAAAAATTGCAAGAAGAGTTAGCGTTGTCCGAAGCTTCAAAGGTCCGACGCCGTGCTAATATGAACGACATCCCCTATATGAGGGACCTCTCTGAGTCAAACGATGACGAGCCTGGAAATGACGAAGAGCTCGAGGATGAAGATCCCTTGAATAATGAAGAGAACGACCCTGGCGAAGGAGAAGCAAATCCTATGGCAAAGCGCATGATCCTAATCGAAATGCAGAATAGGCGTTTAATGAAGCTCATGTCGCAGCTCCCCGGAGCTCCGACGCCAAGCATTGTGGAGCATCCTGATGGCTATGCAGAGTCACCGTTCGTAGAGAGAACGTGCTCCCCAAAAAGCTCAATCTGCCCGTCCTCGCTGCCAATTACGACGGTTCGACTGATCTAGGCGAGCATGTCGCCCAGTACAAGCAGCGGATGTGGTAAGCGTCAATTCCTTGGCATCTGGTGTAAGCTTGTATGTGCAAATCTTTCGGAGCCACGCTCACTGGTCCTGCCCTCAAATGGCTTGGATCCCTCAAGCCAGGAAGCATTGGTAATTTTTCCACTCTGGTCAACAAGTTCTATGAGAAGTTTGAAGGCAGTCGTAGCCTAGAAAAGCAGACGAGTGACCTATATGGCGTCGTCCAAGGACCTAAAGAATCTTTTCGCGATTATTATAATCGCTTTAATAAAGAAATGATTAGCATTAAAGATCTTGATACTAAGACTGCTATTGAATGTTTCAGGAAAGGTCTAATTCTGCGGTCAAAACTCTACAATCGTCTGACGAAGTACCCATGTCAAACGCTCGAGGAAGTCAAATCACGAGCATTAGCGCAAATGAGGCTGGAAGAAGATGATGCCATCCTCAATACCATATCAACGCGTCGTGCACCAGAAAATCCCAACGACCGGAAGGCTTTCGTCCCCAAAAAGAATAATTGGCAAAACCACCCCTACAGTCGCTCAAATCAGGTAAACAATGTTGCTGACGTTGTCGATAGTGCAGGTAACGACGCAAGGACGGAGTCACCAACCTTCCCAGATATTGACTCTTAAGGATTCTCCGTCGATGTCGGAGGCGTCGTAAATGCCTTGACCAAAATCGGAGCACCCGTCCGTTGGCCAAAGAAGAGTGACCAACCGGAGGCTCAAAAAGTTTTGCATTACCCTCAGGAGAAGAATTGCCTTGTTCTAAGTTGTATAGGCATTTTCCTTGACTTATAACAGGAACATAATTTCCATCTAACTTAATTGAGTATGAGATGAAAGTCATAGATATCATCCTTGGGATGGATTGGCTTGAAAAATATAAGGGTCATATCAGTTGGGACAAAAGGTAATTTGATCTGACCAAACAAGGTTAGGGTGACTTACATGAGGGAAGGGAAACAAAAGGGCTTACGAAAAATTTCTATCTTGCAGCTACAGTCTTATATAAGGAAAGTGGTAGGCGTTTGCCGTGTACTCCTAACCAAATATAATTAATCTACTTTCATGCACACTAAGCAAGTATAATGGAAGTAGGGATCGTATCCACAGGGAGCAAAGGAACTTGATCGGAAATTAGCGAATTAAGAACCCTAGTATGTGCTAAGGCCAAAGTAACCGAATAGGGGGGATTTGGAACAATGTAAGTGAACTAAACTACTCACAATACTAAAACACGAAGAGATTACAATATAAAAAGGCCTTGGACTTGGTTAACATCCACCCTAACCTACTTTGTGATCACGAAACCTTAACCCTCAACCCTTCCTATGGTCACCTATCGAGAAGTCGATACCTCTATCTTCCTAGATCGTGGTTTAACACACGATCCGCGTGGTTTGAACCGCTCTTACTATGACTTAACTCAAATGAATCGCACTTAAGTCCAAACAAGTAGCATTAAAGTCGAGGAACACGATAGGATTACTAATGTTATCAAAGCAACAACATTCAAGTAATAAGCTATGCTTCTCTAAGTGTACAAGATTAATGTTCAGCATTTAATCAAACACCTAGTATGCTACATGGAGCTAGGAACACAACAATCCGATTATGCACCTAAAACTAGCATTAGATGATTCACACAACAATACTAGTAACGTTCCTAGCAAAGATTATGCAAATATCATGGAAATAAATACAAGAAGCATCACAATGACCATAAGAAAATAGAGAGTAAGAAGTTCTCACAAGTAGATTAGAGCTTCATAACTAAATCCAAGATGAAAGTTTAATTAAGCTAGCAAAGCCATAGAGTTCATTACAAATTCAATAAGAAAGAGTAGATGAAAACCTATGGAACACCCTTCTCTCTCTACCTTTCTTTCGTAGTTAGAACTCAAAATAAAAGCTAACATAACCTGCTTACCCTCCAAGGGAGGAATAGAAAATATAAGGTGCTGCGGCAGGGCTCGCGACTCGCGACAACAGGCAGTCGCGACTCGCGACACTGATCGTGGGTCGCGACGAGCTCTCTGCCTCAAAAACGCACCAAGACACAAAAATATAAGGAGAGAAGAAATAACTTGGCTTTTGAGGAAGCCATGAAGCTGTAGAACTGAAGTGTGATCAATCCTCGGGCGACGAATAACAATGAAGCTCGAACCACAGACCTCGAAACTCGAAACTCGGACAAAGCTCGGAAAACCTCGGAAGATGCACCATAAAGGACTACGAACAAGGACTCCGGGATACAAAAAGTGATCGGAGGGCTAAGATCGGCCCTCGAGTGTGCCACAATGTCAACTACTCCCTAGACTCCTCAAATCACAACATCCTCCGGCAACACCTCCTAACATCAAATCTCTCCTAAATCCCGTCACTAAGCTCGTACCGACACCAAAAACGCCTCGAAATACGCCTAAGATTGGCGGATAACTTGGACACATCAGAAAGGGTACCCATTATTTATGTGTAGTGTTCAAGAAATAAGGGAAGAGGTTGAACCTAGCAAGGTACCAATAGTGAGTGAGTTTCCATATGTTTTTTCTGACGAGATTCCAAGAATGCTGTCAGTCATAGATCTTGAATTCATCATAGACTTAGTACGCGAAACCGAACCAATCTCTAGGGCTCCATACCGAATGGCACCAGTCGAAATGAAGGAACTGAAAGTCTAACTAGATGAGCTATTGTAGAAAGGCTACATCAGGCCAAACTCTTTACAATGGGGTGCACAAGCACTGTTTGTGAAAAGGAAATATGGGAGTTTGAGGCTATGCATTGACTATTAGGAACTAAATAATGTAACTATCAAGAATAAGTACCCACTTCCGAGAATAGATGATCTGTTTAACCAACTCAAGGGGGCTGGAATCTTCTCTAAAATAGACATGAGGTCTAATTATCATCAATTAAGGATTACGGAGAATAATGTCGCAAGGAAAACCTTTAGAACTCGATATGGACACTATGAGTTCACGGTGATGCCTTTTGGTTTGACTAATGCACCTGTCGTTTTCATGGATTTGATACATACAATTTCCATAACGTTCTTGGATAAATTTTTTGTTGTTTTCATTGACGAGATTCTTGTTTACTCTAAGGATACAGGGGTGCATGAGGAGCATTTAAGACACGTTTTGTCAAAGTTAAGAGAGCATAAGTTATATGCTAAGATTTCTAAATGTGAGTTTTGGTTAGAGGAAGTTGTATTTTTGGGCCATGTGATCTCAAAAGAGGGTGTTTTAGTGGATCCCGCTAAGATTTGAGTTGTTACTGAATGGCCTACTCCGAAAAGTGTATTTGATATAAGGAGTTTCTTGGGGTTGGCCTGATATTACTGAAGATTTGTGAAGGACTTCTCTAGGATTTCGAGGCCTATGACTAACTTGATGAAAAAGGAGTGTAAACTTGTTTAAAGTTCAGAGTGTGAGGAGGCATTTCAGACCTTGAAGAATAGGTTCTTTCGCACTAGTTTTAGCATTGTTAGATGAAAGTCAACAATATGAGGTTTATAATGATGCGTTGAAATTCACATGGCTTAGGGTGCGTATCGATGCAAACAAAAGGTTGATTGCTTATGCTTCGAGGCAATTGAAACCTTATGAGGTGAATTATCCAACTCACGATTTGGAATTAGCTATAACTTGTAAGATTTATTCAGATGATAAGAGCTTGAAGTACATATTTACTCAAAAGGAGTTGAACATGAGGCAGAGGAGATGGCTAGAACTCATTTATGACTATGACTTGGATATCTAGTATCATGGAGGGAACGTTAACCTTGTGGCTGATGCTTTGAGTAGGAAAAGTAGTCATTTGATTAACGCAATAAATATTACCATATCGATGATGTGTGGAGTTTCATAAGATGAACTTGAAAGTCATGGAGCAAGGAGGCGTAACAAAACTATTAGGTGCCATATCGACTCAACCTTCTATTCTTGATGAGATCAAGGGAAGTCAAGCTGTGGATGATAAATTAGAGAAAATTAAGGAGAAAATTCAAGAGGGTCAAGCACTAGACTTAATAATATTTGGTGATGGTAGTTCGAGATTCAAAGCAAGATGGTGCATACCTCATAATCGAGGGGATCTTAAGCAGAAACTGGTGGAGGAAGCTCACAACTCACCCTACTCAATGCATCCAGCGGGAGAAAAGTTGTATAAGGATTTGAAGAAGACTTTTAGGTGGTCAAAAGGGTCATAGTCATGAATGAAGGTGATGCTCCTGATTCAAATAGAACTTTAACATCCATAGAATTAACAGAAAAAGTACCAGCTATATCACATCAGATGTGGACTCAACCTCACGATCATTTATTGCAAAGATGTTCCCCTTGGTCTGACTATTTCCATTCCTATTTCTTGGCTTAACACCTCCAAATTGTTGAGTAGGGTTTGACGGGTTAGAAGTTATGGTCTTGTTATCTTGGGCAGGAATGGATGGTTTTCCCTTAGACTTCCAGTAATATTCATACTCATGATAACCTAGCTTTTGACAATACCTACAAGTCACTGGCTTCCTTTCAAAGTCTTTTCTTATGTGGTTCTTGTTACACTTCTCTCCACCTAATTGATTCCTTGAAGTCTGGTCATTGGTCCTAACCCCAAGGTTTCTTCTATCTCTTCTTTCGCTTCCTCCCTTAACCTTTTTTCTCATTCACTCGATTTGGGTAATTGCCATTCCTTTTCCTCTTTTCTCCTGAAGAGTTCCCCTTTAGTTCTTTCCCTCTAACCCCATACAAGTTTGCAGACCTCCCATAAACCTCGTCAAAATTGTTAAAGGTGGCTCCTCCAAGCTTGCCTTGCAAAGATAGGGTCAAGCCTTGCTCAAATCTTTTAGCTTTAAGAGCCTCAGTAGGTACCACATCAGGTTCAAACCTCATTAGCTCAATGAACTTACTGTAGTACTCTAAAATGGACATGGCCCCCATCCTAAGGTTAATGAACTCCATACTTCAGTACTACAAAAATGGCTAAATAGACTACCTATAAGAGATCGGTTGGGTTCCTAACCTGTTTCGTAAATATGTGAAACCAATTATTCTCTAAAATCGGTTTCTTAAGTTCAACTAGTTGACTTATTAAAGTAGTTGTTGAGAGATAGGAAACTACTTTTAAGTAAAATCAGTTTCCTTGATTTTTTTTTTTAAAACTATTTTTTTTTCGTTATCGGAGGTAGATTTCCTTTTTCATTTTCTGTTTTTCTTTAATTTTTTTTTTTGTGTGGAAAATCCAGTCAAGGCTTAATTAGATTAGAATACTTCAAATAGATAGTTGATATTCTTTTTCGAATACTCCACTTGTGTAGAATGATACCGTCATGTGCCAACTGTTAAACCCATAAATGTTAAGCAGCCTCGTCGTTAATTCGTTCATCCGACAGTGGCGGCGGCAACGACTACAAATCTGGTATAGTTTGTTGTGACCCTCCTGATCTGTATTCTAGCCCAGGTCATTGTTCTAATGATCTTGATACTTTTTCCTTTTTATTTTTCCAGATCTAATTTTGCTCTATGGTTTTCTATTTAACCTAATCTAATTAGGATTAGTGTCTTCAACGCAACATCTGGTCTTTTTATTTTTAATGATGAAATTGGTGTTGTTTTGATCCGTGAATTTTGGATTAGGGTTTGTATGAATTTGTATTCATATTGTTTTGATGTTTAGATTAAAGTACATTGTGGTGGATTATTGTTGTCTTCATGAGTTTTCGCTTCCTCAAACACTCAAATTCAAATATTGTGTGAGAAATACAACTGGTGGTTATTGACTTTGCTACTTCAATCACATCATTTTGATCCTCCCTTTTCTAGTCTTCATCACTTTCGTTCTTATGGTGAGTTCCAATTCTTTTTATTTCTTTTTAAATTCTAATTCTTAAATCTCTATATCATTATGTCAAAAATCAAATCTCTATCAAAAAGTGGTTTTTTCCTTATTTTGGATGGGTTACACCAGATAATGATTCAACCAAGTTGTTTACCACTTACCGGGTACGATCTATATGCTAACCAACTCTATAATTTAGTTCAGAAGATCCATTAAATTATATATAATTAACTTGTTTGGCAAGATTATGTGGATTGGATGCACTGGTTTTGATTGTCTACCAAAAGTATCAATCTTCCTAGTTCTATATGATCATGAATAGAATGACTAACTCTGTGATTATTATTTCTTTAGTTTAGATTAAAATTTTGGAAGTTTGTTGATTTTTTTGGCACCATTTTATGTGTTGTTTTTAGTGTGAACCGCATCCTGCAATGGGCAACATACCACGAACATCCTAAATGTCCCCAGTGCAAAAATCCATTTGATATTAAGTGTTCTTTGAAGCCTCTATGTATTGGTAAATTACATCTACTTAGCTATTTTTTAGTTTGATTTTGCTAGCTTCTGTAGCCATCTGTCTCACTTCTTCTTATCTTATTAAATTACTTTATAGAGGCAATAAGGACTTGTGTTTGCTTGCGAAAAGGGTTGGAACCATAAAGAACTACTTTCTAAGTTAAGGCCCTTTTGATTTTCTCTTGCTGAAAACATATCAAGTTTTCTCCCATTCCCATTTTCTATTGATTACCATGACGAGTACTTATCTGTTATGTATGAGTTTGTGTTGCAGATTCTTTGAGATATACATCTACATTGTCAGTGGCACTGGCTGTTGTATTCCTCGTAATTATGGTCGAAATCTCAGGTATTAAGTTGGTGAGCAGGCATGTGATGATGCGTAGATTATTGTTCTACCTGTTCTTGTCACATCGTATATTTGTCACTACAATGGTATATGGGGGTGTTTATCGAGCGAGGCTCGGCCCAAGCTCGTTTAACTTTTCATGGGCTCGACTCGGGTCGTGAGCTCGCCGAGCTTGGGGGAGCCGAGCTCGGTTCGAGCTCGTGATTAGAATTTGTGGGTCGAGCTCGGCTTGTGAGCTCATTTAGGCTCGGCTCGTGAGTTCGTTTAGGCTCGGCTCGTGAGCTCGTTTAGACTCGGCTCGTGAGCTTGTTTAGGCTCGGCTAGGGGTGTTAACATGCCACACTGAAACCGAACCTAACTAGGCTCGAGCTCGAGTTCGAATATAACTTCAAGGTTCAACATTAAGCAAGTCTAAGGTCATAGTTCATTAAACCCGAACGTTTGGTAGTTCGAAGGCCCAATAACTAACACTTGTTATTGCATAGCCAAGAAAGTAGTAGCAGGCCAATGGTAGAGAGTTAGGGAGTGAAAGGTTTCTTTTATAAAGCCTCTAACTCACACCCTTATCCTATTTCATCGATGTGGGACTCTAGAAAGCCAAATTTCTTTCTCACTTGCTTCCATCTTCCCACATTGCTCCCCATTGTCCATGCGTGAATTCTCTTTAGTAATTATTCCCACTTTCTCTTTCTCCCTCCTCTTTCTATTTCAAGTGTGAGTATGATCAAAAAATTACACCTTTATGAAAATACTCTTTTTAATTATTTTTACCTTTTCTTTTTATCTTTCTTCTATTATATACCTTAGTTAATATCTTAAAAGAAATACTTAATATATTTTTTTAAACTCGACTCGAGCTTGAATATAACTTCAAGGTTCAACCCTAAACAAGTTTAAGGTCATAGTTTTTTTTTTTTTGAATAGTAAAATTAATTCATTAATAAAAAGTCATATGACATCTACATAAGCAATCGAATCAAATAAATACATAAGTTGAATCAAACAAAAATTTCCTTCATAAAAACTACGATCGTCAAACAAATCTTGCAATGTGGAACATCTCCCGCTTATATCGCTGGAAAATACAGCCTTGTTGGAGAGACAATCTAACGATCCCTTGTAGTCATGAGGATGATTTCCGTCGGATTCATCTGACCGTATTCGAAAAATTGATAACCTTTGTGATCCCGCATAATTCTTCACCAACAAAATAATTTCACGGCAATCCATTAGATCTAGTATCCCGGATTGTAACCTGTAGAAATTCCCCTCTAAAAGAGGAGAAAAACCCTGTCTTTCGAAGGAGGTCGAAAAACCTTGTCTTTCGAAGGAGATCGAAAAACCTTTTCTTACGAAGGAGATCGAAAACCCTTTCTTTCGAGGGAGAAATCGTTATTGGAAACCTAAAATCAAATAAAAAACAAAGGTGGGAGCTTTCCAACGGTAAAAACCGATGGAAGCCCCTTTAAAAATCAACAATGGAGGCTAGGGTTTTTGAAAGTAGAGAGGAGAGAGGGGAGAGAGAAAAAAAGTTTAAGGTCATAGTTCATTAGGCCCGAACATTTAGTAGTTCGAAGGCCCAATAACTAAAACTTGTTATTGCATGGCAAGGCAAGTAGTAACAGGCCAATGGTAGATAGTTAGGGAGTGAAAGATTTCTTTTATAAAGCCTCTAACTTGCACCCTCATCCTATTCCACCGATGTGGGACTCTAGAAAGCCAAATTTCTTTCTGATCACTTGCTTTCATCTTGCAACATTGCTCCCCATTGTCCATGCCGAAAGAAATACTTAATACAATTTTTAATATATATAAATAATTTTTTGATAGATAAACAATTTTTTAACATAATATTTTTTTAATATAAAATATTTTTTTTAGTATAAAAAAAAATAATCGAGCTGTTCACGAGCTTTACGAGTCGAGCTTTGCCTAGCTCGGCTCGACTCGTTTAAGTCTCGAGCCGAGCCCGAGCTCGAGCCGAGCTTCAATGAGCCGAGCTCTGACCGAGCCGAGCCCGAGTTGCTCGCGAGCTTGTCAGGCTCATTATCAGCCCTAGGTATATCAACAGTCCAACTATTTTCTTGGTGTTTTCTCAACTTATGAAAAGCATAGATAATGTGGAATTTTCAATCCCATGAAATGGAAGTAGTCCGTTTTCTCTTATTGACAAGACTTGCACATTCTTCTTGTCCCGTCATGTAGTCACTAAATTATACTAGTGTTTAGAAGGAGAAATCTTCTTTGAATGTGTTCATTTTCTTTGAATTTCTTTTTACTATTTCACTGTAATACCCTAAATTTTCAAAAGATATTTTATTATTTACTAAGGTTTAATATTATTTCCACTTAAATTTAATTTTATGATAACGCAATTTATTTGATAATTATGTTTATTAAAATAATGATCTCATTTAGTTTTGATTTATTTAACAAGTTTCAATTAAATCATTTACTTGTTTTATTATTCATTTCATTATTTCTAAATAATTTAATTATGGAAATTAAACTCTTTATTTGGTTGTGGATATCCTTGTATAAGTTGTCCATATATTTTAGCAATCCTCATACAAAGCCCATATGCCAGGTACGTAGCACATGTGTTTTTTAGCCAAAAAGAAAAAGGAAAAAAAACAGAGAAAGGAAACTAATTCATCACCATCTTCCTCCCCTTTTTCGTTTCTTTCTACGGCACCAAAAGGGAGCTATATCGTCAACAAAAATTTCAGCCTTTGTGAGTGCAAATTGAATTCCAGTCCATAATATTAGATTTTAGGGGCAAAAATTTCAAAAGTTACCCCCTAAACACCATAGCCTCCCTTACCTCCACCATTAATGGAGCTTGATTGACCAAAGCTCAAAACTCTGACTAAATCCTCTATAAATACTAAACTACCTTCACCAATTTGCTCAAGCAAACAATCTCAAAAGGTTTACTTCAATCCTTTCTCTTCTCCCTTAATTTCCGATTTTTGTTTTGAAAAATAAAGAAATAAAATTTCAATTCACAAACACAATTCCGGCTTGTTTCTTTGAACCACCGCACCACCGGAAACCACCCCTCAAATTACCTGAACCACTCGACCACCAAGTCACGCCAACCACCACAAACCACCAGACTTCCCCCCCCCCTTTGCGGCGCCTCTGCAGCACCCCTGCTATCGACAGCCCGCGCTAGCCTCCCTCACTCACACCCATTGCTGACCCACCTTGCCTGAGCCTGGCCATGCACCGGCCAAAACCGCCTGCACCACAACTCCTTCTCCTTATCCTTCCCCTATTTCGCCTCCCCAGTTCTCCCTCCCCTTCTTTTGTTCCTCCTTTCTCTCGTTTCTAAGTTGAGAAACTGATTTCGTTTTAGAACTCATATTTTCCTTTTTTCTTTTTAGTTTATGTGACTTTTAATTACTTTTATTTGTTTACTTTTATTTTAAAAACAAAGTCAACAACTCTCTTAAGCTAACTTGCTTTATTAAGATGGTGTACTTTAGATTAAATAACTTAATATTTTATAACTTGAAAATATTTCTTAATTTTCCTAAAACAAAATAAGTATAATAAAGTTAGTTTTTCATGTTTAAAATAATTGTCTAAGTTAATAAAAATGAAGTTGAAGTAATTTTTGTGAGTACTTAAAATAATTTCATAAATGATTTGAAAACCATAAACTTTGATTTATAAACTCTCAACGATTCATCTATGTGTATCTAATGAAGTTTTGAGAGAGGTTGCCAAAGAGACACTGTTGCGGGTTTGTGGTTGAAGTTTGAGTCACTGTATATGACAAAGTCTGTGACCAACCGTCTATTGTTGAAATATAGACTTCATGACCAACCGTCTATTCTTCTCTATAATTATGGATTTGCAAAACATCGATGTTGAGATCAATGATGAGGATATGGCTATTAGGTTGTTGTGCTCTTTACCACCTTCGTATAAGCACTTTCGAGATACCTTATTATATGGTAAAGATGATTTAAGTTTGCAGGATGTTAAGGAGGCCTTAACTCAAAGACATTTAATTGACAATAAATTGGTTAATAAATCTAATAATTCTGCTCACACAAATACTTTGGTTGCTCATGGTGGAAAGAATTCAGGCAAAATCTGTAAATATTGCCGACGCAGTTATTGATGATGATCTTGCACTTTAGGGTTACAAGATTTGGGGCTGCGGTTTCTACGATCTTTTTATGTTTGGTGTCCCCTTGAGATCTCTTGGTAAAACGAGAAACCGTGTGGATTTTCTTTTTTGGAGTCTATGATAGATCGTTTTCGAGTTTATAATAAAGTAGCAATCTTGGTTATGCATTAGATTTTGTTCTAGTTATGTGATTTCTTATCTCAAATTTGGTACTTTTGTGTTTATTAAGTACAATTGCAATTTATAAATTATTGTTGTCATTCAGTTTCTAGAATTGCTTTTGAGTTTGTTGTTGAAATGAAGAAGTGTTTGAAGAGAGATTGGTCAATTTGAGGAAGCATGTTTAGCGTTGGTGACTTTATACTCTCGATCTAGGCCATGTGAAGGTTTTATATACGGAGTTTGTTATTGCTTATTAGTTAGATACTGATATGAAGCGAAAATTCGTATATATGTAGTATGCTATAAGCTAACGTCTATTACTGATTAAGGCTTGTTACAACTTATATAAGTTCACTTAAGTGAATACAATCAAATTATTTTATAGCTAAGTAATAATAAATAATTGTATAAGTAAGGGTATAAGAAATCTACCTTAATAGAAGAAATAACCGTAGATTAATATAAGTTCATAACCAATAACTTAAGTATTAATGTAAGACCTATACAAGTAGTAGTAGTGACTTGTGATTGGCCAAATAAAGAAAACACAAATCCTCATCTACCACCGTTGATTTGCTTCACCCACCTTCCACAACCATTGATTTTCAAAACCTTGTCGCAAAAAATTAACATGGTGAAATTTTCGATGAAAACTAAAGCGGGATATCTTCTCGGTTAGCAATGAAATGAAACTTTTAAATAAAAAAAGGAAACCTCTTCTCCTAATACTCCTCTATAACCTTTATTCCATTCATTCTCTATCTCCTTCAACCAGATCTAGGATAAAATTTTGCATTTCTTTCAAGGTTGTTCGAGAAGTGTTTCCTCGTTTTTACTCAAGATTCATGTGTATGTTTTTGTTTTTTTGCAGTTTAATTTTTCATTTAGTTTATAATTTCGTCTAGGTTTCTTACGTTTTGCTTTAATTATGCTTAGATTTGGGGAAACTTAATAGGTTTCTCAATTTTTCAGGAAATTGTACTTCAATCTTTTTACAATTTCTGATAACTTTGACAAACTTATCTTTGAGTTGTTTTAAATTTTATTATAAGTTTGACAATTACACAGATTGAAATTCATCTGGATAGCTCTCGTATTTTAATTGTCAGTTTGGTGCTTATGTAAGTTTTCTTTTCTTGCTTTTTTTGAGTTTTTGTTTTGCTCATTATGTGTTTGTTAAAATGCTTGCATGAAATTCCATTTGTTTTATATTTGGTTTTTGATGGAAGTTGGTGTTTTTGGATTGACAGTGCTGCCTATTTTCTGATTGATACTGATGTATTGGAATTGTGAATAATGCATAGATACAGAATTGTGATATATTACAAATTCTCTGCTTAATTCATGTCTTAATTTCTATTTAATTTCTGAAATATTTTTTCCTCTTGGGAAACCATCACATGTTTGGACTTGACCATTTTAGTTTGTAGAAGACATTGAATCAGTTAAAAAAGGGAGGACATTGAGTGTTTAGATTGTTGTTGTGTGTGTGCTGCAACTATGTTAATGTTAGCATTAACACGTACTTCGTATTTGGTATCTATAAGTATAAGCTCAAGTTCGTTTTTATAAAATTATCCTTACAGTTCTTTTAATCTTTGTGATTGTAGGTGATGTTTGATGAGCATTAGAAATGCAAGTATTGAAGACTTGATCAAAAGACGGCTGAATGGATATTTTGCATACAACTTGTAATCTTTGGAGATAATGATTTAACTTTCTCAGTTTAGATGGCTAGCTAATTATGTGTATTTTCCTTGCCTGAGATTATCTCTATTATATAAGCCAAGGGATGAGGTGTGATGTCCTTTTTTGAAGTGACTAAAATACCCTCTAATAATTTGAAACAATGTTTTTCTTTTTATAAAAAATTAAAAAATTAGAATCAATGAAACTTGCCATATAAGTAGGTCAAAATTGGAATATGCAATAACATTAATAGCTTGACAAACTAGATTGGCACAATCAATTCATGAAACCAATTAGAATCTTCAACCAAAAAAAGTTAGTAATATACCGTGATAACATAATACTTCATATTTATAAAGTTCAAACAATATGGCTTATTAACATTTATAATTGTTAAAGAACTTTACTAAAGTCACTGAAAAGAAAATTATTAATTCATCGCCAAATTTTACAGTGACGGTATTCAACAGTTAAAAATCATTCACCTTTAATTTAAAAGAACCTCAATACTCCCTCTGTTTTTTTTTTTATCATTCTCACTTTCTCTATGCGCGTCTCCCAATTCACTTCTTTAAACTTAAATATCTTTCATTATATATTAGTAAAAATTATAACGATTGAATATTAATAATGTATTAATTGAGACGAATCAAACAAGACCCCACATGACTATTTTTTCTTATAGATTGAAAACAATTGAGAAGATTCTCTCTAAGTATGAATAGTGCCAAGATTCTAAGTGAGAAAGATAAAAAAAAACAGAGGGAGTAAGTTACATCACTATCAAAATAATTTTAAATAAAAAAAGAACATGTCCATTTATATATAACTACATAAGGTTATTGACGCACGCATCGCGTGCATATGCAACTAGTCTCTATTATACAAAAGAAGGGGGAGCTATGGTGTCCCTGAATGAAGAATCTATTTTACCCTCTTGCCTTTCTAAATTACAAACTCACTTACAAAGTAAACTGGGCCTTCAAACAAAAATACCGAAAAAAATTATAACGATCACTCACAAGTCAACTAAAAACATAGAATTGTATAATTTACGTTGTACAGATTACTCAAATGCGAAAACTTTACAAAAACTAAAAAAAATCACTTACAAACTACAACCAATACACTAATACGTCAATATATACTCACAAAAACATTCACAAAAATTTGACTTGAAATCAAAGTGTTCACTTATTTCATAACCAAGAGGCACTACCTTTCTTCAAAAACTTTCGAAATGATGAGTTCAATTTTTGAAAGTACGAGGATTTTGTGTCAAGTTTCGGGATGAAACTTCTTTTAAGGGGGGTAGACTGTAATCCCCCACAATTTTAAGGAATTTTTATAAATATATTTAAGTATTTATGTAATTGTATTTAAATCCAAATGAGTTTGGGAAAATGATTTGACTTTTAAAGAGGGTTGACTATTTTAAAAGTCAAATGAAATTATTTTTCATAGCTTAATAAAATTAGAAATATTTTAATTAAGCATGTTTTAATAAAGGTTTTGAATATTAAAAGTATATTGAAAAAGAAGTTTAATGGAATCGAAAATCCTAAAAGGATATAAAGGGAAAGAGTCATGTTGATGACTAAAGTCTTAAATTGTCCATCTTATTAGTCATCAAGTTTCATTAATTATAATCTCTTTTCCTAAGCCCATAAAGGGAAGCCTTTATATAAATATCCTAAAAACCCAAATTATTTCACCCTACACATTATTTTTCTCTCAATCTCACGTCATTCTCTCTCCTCACTCCTTCGACCTTTCTCTCTCCTCTTTGTTCGTTTCTTCTTCTTCAAGTAACGTTTCTTGTTCAACAAGAAATGTCACAAACCCTTCTCGAAAATCCGGAACTGCTGCCGACGGGTTGCTGCCGTGTGCTGTGCTGGCCGGCGCTATTTTTCCACCATTGTTGTCGGTTGTTTTCTTTCTTCCTTCCTAAGATTCCATTAAAAGATTATGTTTTTATGTTATTTTATTATTATTTATCATGTTTACGAATTAAATTACTGTTTTATTTATGTAAATAATTTCGGATATTATAGTTAATAATATAATAAATTTCAGATTTATTATGTTGAGTTTATATTTAGTTTTAATCATGGAAATAAGAGTTTTTAGGGTTTTTATTTGCTAGAAACTGAAGAAATATATTAAAATCTATGAGATTTGTTTAGTACGTAATTTTAAATACGTTGTATTTATTTTCAAAAGAGTTATTAAATTTTAAAAGTGCTGTAATTTCAGAAAAGTAGTATTTATGGAGTTTTTAAGGATTTTTAATTGCTAGAATAGTAATACTATACTAGGAATTAGAAATAACTTAATTTTGGAACTTAAAAACGATTTTTAAAACGTGTTTTAAGGGGTTTTGATCGTTTTAAAGCTGCTGTAATTTTTGGTTCAAGTTATTAATTTTAGTTACTTTATTTTCTAGGCGAAGATTACGTTGTAGGAGACTTTTAACGATTTAAAAGTGGCCTACAGGCTAGTATATATAAGGTACATACATTATTTACGTGCTATGTGGTTTAGAAGCATGTTCTAAGGAGTATTTAAATATTAGTATCATGTTTAGGAACCTATTTTTTCATATATGTGATTACTGGAATTTATTTTACATGTCATATGCCTGTGTGCAGCATGTGATCTAGAAGTGATTATATTATCAGATTATAATGTTTGTATGGAATTATCGATGCAAGCATGTTAAGTTAGTTTATTTGTTAATTCATATAAGAATTAGTGTATGTTAAGTGAATCATGTAATGCATGTATTCATTAAGTATCATTTTATTATCTCATAAGGGTCGTGGACCTTATTTGGTAAGTTACAAGTTATACCTATACAAAGGTAAAGTTTATTGTTGGCTAGGTTCAACAAGTAAGTTAGTAAAGAACAAAAAGGAATTAAGTAGTCTTGGATTGTAAGTTGTGACCACTTGTTAATCCAAAGATAAAAAGAAGTTCAGTTATGAATGTTTGATTATAAATTATGTGTTACTTGTCTGTAAGTGTCAACACAAGTAATAACATGTAAATAACGTAAAGTTTAACGAGAATAAGTTATAGGCTTTAGACTGGTGCACGTCTAGAGTTGGACACTAAGGGTTGGAGTACATGGTGGTAGCCCATGGCTTTTCTAGGAATGCATTGATCACCATCCCTCTTTCAGTTCAAAGGTTCCTCGATATCGCAGGTCATTTCTGGAATACGTGGTAGCTCTCGTATTTCATATTATTAGATAAGTCAACTCGTCCAATAACTATTCCATTTAAAGGAAGAAATAAGGTTTACAGTCTAGTTCAATAAAAGCTGTCTGCAAATTATTATATGCTTATATTATTATTTATCCTTGCATGTTATTTCTGTAGTATCATGTTTAGGATTATTTATGTCTGATATGTAGTATTCAGCTTTGCTGATTACGTGCTTGTTTGTGTGTGTGATCATGGCTTTGCCTATTGATCCTGTGATGATCCTTCTGGTGAGCAGAGTCGATATTGCATTGACATTACAGGTTCGCAGATGTGCATCGCATTGGGAATCTGGAATGGAGGGACTAATATTTATATACTTAGCTTAGTTTAAGTTCTGTTTTCGTAGGAACATCTTTATTTCAGTTTGTGGTTTATTAAGTTGGTGTGTTTAAGTTTCAAACACTTGTCATTTATTTAGTAAGTTTTAATAAAGTTGGTTTTTAGTAAATTGTTTTCCGCTGCAAAATTCTGAATAAGCCGATAGGTTATCACACGGGCGATAATGCCTGGATAATTCTCTAAGTTTTATATTATAAAGCTATTTCTGAAAAGAGAGAATTATCGGGGTGTTACAAAGTGGTATCAGAGCTTTAGGTTATTTTAAGATTTATAGGCGCCTAACTAGCTAGCTAGCTAGCTTATTAGTTATTTGAAGGAAACCTTAGAATTGCTCCTACGTATTCATTTCGAAAACTTAGACATAGAGTATATTTTTTTTAGAACCAGAATTTTTTTTTTATATACCGAAATTTTTTTTTTGAAAATCTTGAAGGTTCGAAATTTTTTTTTGGAAAATACATTGGTTCGAAATTTTTTTTTCTCGAATATTAAGTCCAAAAAAAAAGTTTTTTTTATTTTTTCGAAAATTCAGAGGTTCAAAATTTTTTTTATTTTTATTCATTTTCAAAAAAAATTTCAGGCACTTAAGTAATATTTTATAAAAGTGTCTGCATTATGTTTCATTCCTTTAAAGTTATATTATTGCATTGTGAGAATGGGTAGTATAGAAAGGGCATATAAGATAGCAACATTATATGCTTGCATTAGAAAGTTAGTTCAGCATCATTATTATTTTTCTTCCCTGCAAATAGTGCATTATTATTCATTCCTTCCTGTGATGATGCATTATATTATTATACTATTTCCTGCTATGATGCATGAATATTATTTTTTCTTCCCTGCTAACTGTTTACATTTTCTTGCCTGCAAAGTGTTATATGTTCAGGCCTTTGTTTTTGTTTACCCCTATTCTTTTGTGGGAACACGTTAGAGAGAGTGCTAAACCAATATGGTTTATTGTGTTGTAGATCTTCAATCATGTCTGCTAATCTAGGAAGCTATTTTAACCCCATCATTCTGAGCGACGATGAAGTCGACGAGTTTCATGCACCTAACGACCATAGAGAGTATACGGATCTTCACTGGACGATGCAATGCATCTTAAGAAGAGGTTTGCCTAGTGATGATGAGATGATATTAGAAATGGACCATGCTCGAGGCACCACTAGGGAAGATATCTATCATGCTTACTTCAGGTATGAATCGGAGACTGAACCTGAAGAGGATGAGGATACCATACCCATTAGAAGATCAAAGATACAAAGGAAGTTCATTGATTATGATGAGGATGGAGAAGAAGAGGATTTTGAGGATGCTACATTCATGCCTGATCAGTATAAGGAAGCTTAGGATAAAGATAGCAATGTAGTGCCATAGGTTATACATATACACTTATATATTTTTTTTATATACAGATATACATAGGATATTAATTACAGGAATAATGTTGGATGTGTGCCAACAAGGACAGAGGTGTTTTATAGAGTTATTGTTTTAGGAAAAATACTATTATGTTATTTTTATTTTTTATATTTTTTCCCTTTTATGGAAGAATAAAGATATTATTTAGTTTATTTGAGGAGTAAGAATTTATTTTGGGGCATGTGATGGGAATATTTTATTTATTTATTTATTTTCATTATGTGATCATACTATTACTTGCTTGTATCTACCTTCATGTTGATATGAATATATTTTACATGAATTATGTGATTATTAGAGAAACACTTCATGTTGGAACTTAGTGGAATTGTTTGTTGAGGCGATCTTTAATGATCAAATCAAATGTTGCCTTATTAGATGACTATGTAAGTTATACTGGAACCTAAGTAGAGTTATATTACTTTCAGGTCCCAGAGTAGAATGGCTAACAACACTGATTTAGCTGCTGCTATTCGCCTCTTGGTGGAGAAACTGACTCAGGAAAAGGTTGAGCGCCCTGAGACTGCTGGTGAAATGTTCGAAAGACTGGCCAAAGTGAAACCACCCTACTTTAAGGGACAATCTGACCCTACCTTCTTAGAGAATTGGATTAGGGAATTTGAAAAGCTGTTTGAGGTAGTGAACTGCCTTGCTAAAATGAGAGTAAGTCAGGCTGTGTTATATCTGAAGGATGAGGCTGACCTATGGTGGAGAGAAAATGGTGCTAGATTGAGTGTTGTTGAGGGATTCAATTGGGAAGCCTTTGTGGTTGTTTTGAGGGGAAAGTTTTACCCTGCCTTCATGAGAAAACAAAAAGCTCAAGAGTTCATCAACCTTAGAATGGGTAGTATGACTATTTCTGAGTACTATAGCAAATTCATAGCCCTGTCTAGGTTTGCACCTGAAGTTGTAGCCACTGAGGAGCTTAAGGCTCAGAGGTTTGAGTAAGGATTAACTGATGAAATTCAATTGGGACTAGGAGGTGAGACCTTTACATCCTTAGATGTGGTGTATGGGAGAGCTTCGCATATCTAGGTTGCAATCAAGGAGAGATAAGAATAATGGGATAGTTGGTGAGAAGAGGAAGGATGTTAATGCTGGGGGAAACCAGGGGAATTTCAAGAAAAACCGAAATGGTAATGGGAATTTCCAAGGGAGAAATAACCAGGATAGTTGCAAAGGAAAACCTGAGAGAATGCATCACTGCAAGTTTTGTGACAAAAACCATCCTGGGAAAGACTGTAAGGGGGAGTCAGTAACCTGTAACTATTGTCAGAAGAAGGGCCATAGGGAGTATTAGTGCTTCTCCAAGCATGGTAAAGGTCTGAAGAGTCAAGGAAATGGTAACCAGGTTAGATCAGGGTCCAATCAGTCCGGAAACCAGGGTCCTAAGCCTGGGGGTCAGCAGAATAACCGAGGAAACTATAGTAAGCCTGCAAATGAAAATCCTAACCAGAACAAGCCTGCAGGAAAAATGTTTGTGATGAGTCGTAACGAAGCTGAGAGGTCTGCTGATGTGGTCAGGTCAGTTGGTCACTGGTAATTTTTCTATTAATTCAGTTTTTGTTAAAACGTTATTTGATTCGGGGGCGACTTATTCTTTTATATCGTCTTCTATCCTAAAGAGTCTAGGGTTAGTAGAATTCAAATCGATTGACTTGTATATTAGTATTCCTACTGGGGAAGTCATATTAAAGCGTACTAAGTTGTTCAAAAACCTGCCTTTGAAGATAGGAGGGAGTGTCTTTCCATCTGACTTAATTGAGTTTAACTTGGGAGACCTAGATGTGATTCTTGGGAAGTTGAGTCTTTACAAGGCTAACATTGATTGTGAGATTCAAAAGGTGGTGTTGAGAAATCCTTCGGGAAAATTGACCTCCTATAGACGTTTTGGGAAACCCTAGAAGTTTGGAGTTATCTCTACTATGCAAGTGCAGAAGTTGATGAGAAAGGGGTGTGAGCTATTCTTCTGTAGCGTGTAGGATGTGAGTAAGGAAGCTGAGTTAAAACTTGAGGATTTCCCAATAGTGAACGAGTTTATGGATGTATTTCCGAGCGAAATTTCAGGTATGCCGCCTGCTAAAGTTGTTGAGTTTACCATAGACTTAGTTCTTGGAACTGCACCTATATCTAAGGCACCCTATAGAATGACACCTCCTGAGATGAGTGAGTTAAAGACGCAATTGCAAGAGCTGTTGGACAAAGGTTATATTAGGCCAAGTGCATCACCGTGGGGAGCTCCTGTGTTATTTGTGAAGAAAAAGGATGGAAGCATGAGGCTATGTATCGACGATAGGGAGTTGAACAATATTACCATCAAGAACAAATACCCTTTGCCTAGAATAGATGACCTATTCGACCAATTGAATGGAGCGAGTGTGTTCTCGAAGATTGACTTACGTTCTGGATATCATCAATTGAGGGTAACTGATAAGGATGTACCTAAGATTGCCTTTAGAACGCGTTATGGTCACTATGAGTTCACTGTAATGCCATTTGGGTTAACTAATGCTCCTGCTATATTTATGGACTTGATGAATAGGATCTTTCATGAGTTTCTGGATAAGTTCGTAGTGGTTTTCATTGATGACATTTTGATATATTCGAGGAATGAAACTGAGCATGATGAGCACTTGAGGGTTATTTTGGAGACTTTGAGGAAGAACCAACTGTATGCCAAGTTCTCTAAGTGTGAGTTCCGTCTGGAGAAAGTAGCATACATTTTTGGGTCACTTTGTGTCTAAAGAAGGAGTCTCAGTAGATCCTGCTAAGATTCAAGTTGTAAGTGAGTGGCCAACTCCAAAGAGTGTGTCAGACATTAGGAGTTTCTTGGGTCTAGCTGGCTATTATAGAAGATTCGTGAGAGATTTCTCGAAGATAGCAAGACCTATGACCAATTTGATGAAAAAGGAGTCTAAGTTCGAGTGGAATGAAAAGTGTGAGGAAGCTTTCCAGATTTTGAAGGATCGTTTAACCTCTGCACCTGTTTTAACCCTGCCTGATGGAAATGAGGGATTTGAGGTGTAACACCCCCAAATTTCTCTCTTTATAAAGAATATATTTTAATATAAACACTTGAGAAACTTGAGAGTATTACCGCCACGTGATAACGTTAAGGCTAAAACTACTAACTACTAAATTAACAATGCAGCGGAATTAATAAAAATAACTTCTCTTTATTGATAAATAAAAATTTATTGTTTCAACTAAGACAAAGGGAAATATAAACATAATGACTACTAAACTAAGTTGTGTAGTACTCCTCACTAGCTCCCCATATGTAGTATGCATCAATCAACCTGAAAAATCTGCTCACCAAAAGGATCATCACAGGGACAAAGCCATAAAACAAACAAAACAAAATGCGTGTCAGTAAAATACTGAGTACATGTATATGCGGAAATTTAAACACTTTACTAAACATCCAAAATATTCATATAAACCTTCCTTGGCTATTTGAAATAACTTGTATAAATTCCTTGGATACTTGTATAATATAACATATATAACTTTAATAAAACTCCTTTTCCTTGCCTAGGTACCTTTCCTAAAGTGTGCACACCCCCCAAGTTTAGTATTCCTTAATGAGTCTATTACGAGGGGAACTACCTTGTCCACATGACTTATACAAAAAGTACATGGGTAAATAATATAATAGCTACCGTTCTTGTTAATAAATAACAAGCCGTGGCCTCTTTATAATTGTGATCATAAAAGATCATATATCTAATAAAAATCTTTCGAAAATAATCCTCCTTAAAAATAATAGTAATTCTTGTATGAAACTTTAGCCATATAAAGGCATAAAATTAATAACTTCTTCCTATGAATTAATCTTTAGAAAACTTTAATGACAATTTCAATAACAACAATCTCAAATTACAACTTAACTACCAATATTGTATAACAAATAACTCAAAGACCTTAATGATAAATCTTTAATATAATAAGAAAACCAAACTAATTATTTGTACAGCTCAAATTCCGTAGATTGCTTACTGCCAAAATATAACATTGGTATTTAGACTACCAAACTCTAAACCTTATTTACCTATAAATCTTAGATGCAAAGAAAAATAATACTACGAATAAATTTTGAAAGTCAGACAACATTGGTATTGCATTATTAGACTTTTACTTTGGCATTTATTAGACTCAATAGTACAATAAGAAAACCAATTAACATAGACTAACACATGTAGCATCGTTATCTTATAATAGTAACACTAGAACTTACGCAAGGCATACATGACAATAAAACTAGCAACTCTAAAAACATAATATTATGTGTGCAGAACAATATTAAAATTTACATATACACGCACCTTTAAAAATAATAACTACTAGGGAGGAAAATAGAGAAGGTAGGCTAAGAGGGAGAGAGAGTTTAAATTTGAGAAAAGAGATTTATTCCTCAAATTTGGTGTGAAGAATATGGTGGGTGGAGACCCCTATTTATACTAGTTGGGTAAATAGGATAAGAATAGGAATAGGAACTAAAAGATAGATTCTTGAGAAAAGATAATTACTTTATGTAGGATAAACTATCTTTTATGATAATATAGCTAGAATAGAGGAATATTCCACAAGATAAATAGTCTAGATGCTAATTACTCAAAAGATAAAACCAACAATTAACCAAAGATAAAGGAAAACAAGATAACCAACTTTTGGTCAATTAGTTTAGCTTCCTGGCTGTACGAGAGCTACGAAATCAACTTTGATCTTCTTCCTTCTTTTTTTTTATTAACCTTTTGTAAATCCTTTTTTGGAATTTCTTTTTAAAATATCTTCTAACTACTTGGATTATAACTTGTAAACTTAGGCCCAATATATAATTTGGGCTAGAATTTATTTGAAAACCTCATAATTTAATACAAAAGCCTATTTACAACCTTAATAATTAATAAAAGCCTTTTTAGTATATAAAACCTTTTAAAAAATATAACTAATGAGTTACTAAAAAATACGGAGTATTACATGAGGTATATAGTGATGCTTCGAAAAATGGTTTGGGTTGTGTGTTACAACAGAATGGTAAGGTAATAGCGTATGCGTCGCGTCAATTGAAACCTTATGAGGCTAATTACCCTACCCATGATCTAGAGTTAGCTGCCATAGTGTTTGCATTGAAAATTTGGAGACATTATCTCTATGGAGCAACTTGTAAGATATTTACAGACCATAAGAGCTTGAAGTATATTTTCACCCAAAAGGACTTGACTATGAGGCAGAGAAGATGGCTGGAGTTGATTAAGGATTATGATCTAGACATCCAGTATCATGAGGGGAAAGCAAATGTGGTGGCTGATGCCCTAAGTAGGAAATCAAGTCATAGCTTGAGTACTTTGATAGTCCCTGAGGAATTGTGTCGAGATATGCAAAGGTTGAGCCTAGAAATTTTAAATCCGGGGGAAAGGGAGGCTAGACTTAGTACTCTTTCTTTGGGAGTGTCAGTTTTCGATGAGATCATTGAGGGTCAAGTTGGTGATGAGCACCTAGACAAGATAAAGGAGAAAATGAAGCAAGGAAAGGAAGCTGACTTCAAGATTCATGATGATGGGAGTCTAAGGTTTAAAGGGAGGTGGTGTGTACCACAGAAGTGCAATGACCTTAAGAGACGTCTTATGGACGAGGGGCATAATACTCCATATACTGTGCACCCTGGGGGTGACAAGTTGTATAAAGACCTTAAGGTTATCTATTGGAGGCCAAACATGAAGAGAGAGGTAGCTGAATATGTGTCTAAGTGCCTAACTTGTCAGAAGGTGAAGATAGACCATAAGAGACCTATGGGAAAGGTTCAATCGTTAGAAGTCCCTGGATGGAAGTGGGATTCTATTTCTATGGACTTTGTGACTGCCTTACCTAAGACGAGAAGTGGAAATGACACCATATGGGTTATTGTGGATAGACTGACCAAATCTGCAGTGTTCATACCCATTAAGGAGACATGGAAAAAGAAGCAACTCGCTAAGACCTATATCAAGCATGTAGTGAGACTTCATGGAGTTCCAAAGGACATTATTTCTAACCGTGACTCTAGATTCCTATCGAAGTTTTGGAAAAAGGTCCAATTAAACCTCGGGACAACATTGAAAATGAGTACAACCTTTCACCCTGCGACCGATGGTCAGACTGAGAGGACTAATCAGACTATGGAGGACATGTTGAGAGCATGTGCGATCGAATTTCAAGGGAGTTGGGAGGACCAATTAGATTTGATTGAGTTTTCTTACAACAATAGTTATCATGCGAGTATAAAGATGGCATCGTTTGAGGCATTATATGGACGGAAATGTAGAAGTCCCATTTGATGGAATGACTTTAGTGAAAATATAGTCTTGGGGACTGAATTCATTGAGGAGACCGTTAAGAATGTCCGACTAATTCAGGCTCGAATTCAAGCTGCGCAAGATAGGCAGAAAAGTTGTGCAGATTTAAAACGACGCGAAGATGAGTTTGCTATAGGTGATAAAATGTTCTTGAAAGTATCACCCACTAAAGGCGTTATGAGATTTGGGAAAAAGGGCAAGCTAAGTGCCAAGTATGTAGGCCCATATGAGATTTTGGGGCGCATTGGTAAAGTAGCTTATAGATTGCGCTGCCAATGGAGTTTAAAAGATGCATGATGTATTCCATATCTCCCAACTTAAGCGCTATATCCCTGATGAGCGTCATGTGTTAGAGCCTGAAAGAGTTCAGATAGATAGTAGCCTCACATATGAGGAAAGACCTGTCAAGATTCTCGACAGGAAAGTGCGTAGTACACGCAATAAAGATGTTCACATTGTCAAAGTTCTTTGGTCTAACCACGAGTCAGAAGAGGCAACGTGGGAAGCCGAAGATGATATGAGGAAAAAGTATCCAGATCTATTCCTTGAGGTGAGTTACGAGGGCGTAACTCGTTTTCTTTAAGAGGGGGTAGAATGCGATAAATTTCGCGCTTTTGTCTATTTTTATGAAATTTTCATTCATTTGTATGCCTATGTGGGCAATTTGCACATGTTAGTGCAAAGAAGTAGATCTCCGCATAAGAAAAAGTGTTCATAAGAACACAAGTGTTTTAAAAATGGGAAAGTGCACAAGAGGCACTACCTCTTCTCAAAAACTTTCGAAATGATGAGTTCAATTTTGAAAGTACGAGGATTTTGTGTCAAGTTTCGGGACGAAACTTCTTTTAAGGGGGGTAGACTGTAATCCCCCACAATTTTAAAGAATTTTATAAATATATTTAAGAATTTATATTAGTCATATTTAAATCCAAATGAGTTTGGTAAACGATTTGACTTTTAAAAAGGGTTGACTATTTTAAAAGTCAACTGAAATTATTTTCATAGCTTAATAAAATTAGAAATATTTTAATTAAGCATGTTTTAATAAAGTTTTAATATTAAAAGTATATTGAAAAAGAAGTTTAATGGAATCGAAAATCCTAAAAGATATAAAGGGAAAGAGTCATTTGATGACTAAAGTCTTAAATTGTCCATCTTATTAGTCATCAAGTTTCATTAATTATAAACTCTTTTCCTAAGCCCATAAAGGAAGCCTTTATATAAATATCCTAAAAACCCAAATTATTTCACCCTACACATTATTTTTCTCTCAATCTCACGTCATTCTCTCTCCTCACTCCTTCGACCTTTCTCTCTCCTCTTTGTTCGTGCGTGATTCTTGATTTCTCTCTCAAAGTTCGTTTCTTCTTCTTCAAGTAACGTTTCTTGTTCAACAAGAAACGTCACAAACCCTTCTCGAAAATCCGGAACTGCTGCCGACGGGTTGCTGTCGTGCTGTGCTGGCCAGCGCTATTTCCACCATTGTTGTCGGTTGTTTTCTTTCTTCCTTCCTAAGATTCCATTAAAAGATTATGTTTTTATGTTATTTTTATTATTTATCATGTTTACGAATTAAATTACTGATTTATTTATGTAAATAATTTCGGCTATCATAGTTTATAATATAATAAATTTCAGATTTATTATGTTGAGTTTATATTCAGTTTTAATCATGGAAATAAGAGTTTTTAGGGTTTTTATTTGCTAGAAACTAAAGAAATATATTATAAACTATGAGATTTGTTTAGTACGTAATTTTAAATACGTTGTATATATTTTCAGAAGAGTTATTAAATTCTAAAAGTGCTGTAATTTCAGAAAAGTAGTATATATGGAGTTTTTAAGGATTTTTAATTGCTAGAATAGTGATACTATACTAGGAATTAAAAATAACTTAAGTTTGGAACTTAAAAACGATCTTTAAAACGTGTTTTAAGGGGTTTTGATCGTTTTAAAGCTGCTGTAATTTTTGGTTCAAGTTATTAATTTTAGTTACTTTATTTTCTAGGCGGAGATTACGTTGTAGGAAACTTTTAACGATTTAAAAGTGGCCTACAGGCTAGTATATACAAGGTACGTACATTATTTACGTGCTATGTGGTTTAGACGCATGTTCTAAGGAGTATTTAAATATTAGTATCATGTTTAGGAACCAATTTGTTCATATATGTGATTGCTGGAATTTATTTTACATGTTATATGCCTGTGTGCAGCATGTGATCTAGAAGTGATTATGTTATCAGATTATAATGTTTGTATGGAATTATTGATGCAAGCATGTATGTTAGTTTATTTGTTAATTCATATAAGAATTAGTATATGTTAAGTGAATCATGTAATGCATGTATTCATTAAGTATCATTTTATTATCTTATGAGGGCTGTGGACCTTATTTGGTAAGTTACAAGTTATATACCTATATAAAGGTAAAGTTTATTGTTGGCTAGGTTCAACAAGTAAGTTAGTAAAGAACAAAAAGGAATTAAGTAGTCTTGGATTGTAAGTTGTGACCACTTGTTAATCCAAAGATAAAAAGAAGTTCTGTTATGAATGTTTGATTATAAATTATGTGTTACTTGTCTGTAAGTGTCAACACAAGTAATAACATGTAAATAACGTAAAGTTTAACGAGAATAAGTTATAGGCTTTAGACTGGTGCATGTCTAGAGTTGGACACTAAGGGTTGGAGTACATGGTGGTAGCCCATGGCTTTTCTAGGAATGGATTGATCACCATCCCTCTTTCAGTTCAAAGGTTCCTCGATATCACAGGTCATTTATGGAATACGTGGTAGCTCCCGTATTTCATATTATTAGATAAGTCAACTCGTCCAATAACTATTCCATTTAAAGGAAGAAATAAGGTTTAGAGTCTAGTTCAGTAAAAGTTGTCTGCAAATTATTATATGCTTATATTATTATTTATCCTTGCATGTTATTTCTGTAGTATCATGTTTAGGATTATTTATGTCTGATATGTAGTACTCAGCTTTGTTGATTACGTGCTTGTTTGTGTGTGTGATCATGGCTTTGCCTATTGATCCTGTGATGATCCTTCTGGTGAGCAGAGTCGATATTGCATTGACATTACAGGTTCGCAGATGTGCATCGCATTGGGAATCTGGAATGGGTGGATAATATATAATTTATATACTTAGCTTAGTTTAAGTTCTGTTTTCGTAGGAACATCTTTATTTCAGTTTGTGGTTTATTAAGTTGGTGTGTTTAAGTTTCAAACACTTGTCATTTATTTAGTAAGTTTTAATAAAGTTGGTTTTTAGTAAATTGTTTTCCGCTGCAAAATTCTGAATAAGCCGATACGTTATCACACGGGCGATAATGTCTGGGTAATTCTCTAAATTTTATATTATAAAGTTATTTCTGAAAAGAGAGAATTATCGGGGTTTTACACTCTTGTTATAATCACTTGACATAGTTTGGAGTATTAAATTGAGTAAAATTAAAATTTAGTTTGGAGTATTAAAGTAGTGAGCTTGACATAGTTGAAAATTATCAAGAAATTAAACTATATGTCATAAATTCAAGTACTACTGAAAATTTATCATGATAAAATTTGTATGTGAATTGGAGTAATATCACGAATGGGGTAATATGTGAATTTGGTTCGGGTATAATTAAAAATCAATTTGAAACAATTTTGGTTTAAATTGGTTTGGTTTCAGTTCAGTTCAGTTTTAGTTTCAGTTTGAATCAATTCAGTCAATTCGGTTACATGTACTTACGAGCTTTTTTCAACAACTTTTCTACTCTAAAAAAAAACACACGATTTAAAATTAAAGAACGTGTAAATTTATATTTATAAAGGAATAAAGGTTATAATGAAAAGAATATATAGGAAATGAACATCTACACTGAAGATAAAAGAACATATACCTGTTAAATTTAAATTTGCAAAATTTAAGGAAGCAAATAACAATAAATTTTTAAAATTAAAAACTCGAAAAATGATAAAGCGACGTAGTTTAGAAAAGGTGCACCATGCTCTACATGCACTTGGGTGCATGTACTTATTTGAGTTAATTCAGTTCAGTTTAATTCAATTGATCGATCAACTTTTCAGTTTTTCACAGTTATTTTTAGTTACAGTTTGTTTGAGTTTAGTTGCAGTTCAATTTTAATTTTTTATTTACACTTTATTTCAATTTCAATTTATCATTTTTTCAATTAATTTAAGTTACAATTACTCCAAATTCAATTTAATTCCGTTCAAATTTCAATTGTTTCAGTTCAGCCAACTAGTTTTTATATGCACGCGATGCGTGCGAACATACGTACAAAATTATTTTTTTAGGAGATGAAAAAAATTAAATTAATTATTACTTATTTCTAATAAATTAGGAATATTTGAATTCTTGATGGTTTTCTTTTTGTAATATTTTTTATTTTTTAAATTAATTAGGTAGTTTTCTTTTTTATTTTTTCATTAAAGGAAATAGTTATAATAGAGATGTTATGAGGGTAAAATGAGATTTCTAATATTTTGGTGTCTTACCCCTCTTCCCATATCGAACAGAGATTTCATTAACCAAACTAAGAGCTTAGCAAAACGGTCTTCTGGACTTGAATGCCCTCAACTTACTTGCTGCCCTCAAAGGTGAATGCAAAGCTTCAATTTCTTTTTCCGCAAATTTCAATACCAAGATCCTTCCCTGTCTTCGAGAGTTCTCATCTTCCAAATTCTAGACTTGAAAAAGCCTTCTTTCAGCAATTTTTTATAATTTTAGCTTTCTGAATTTGAAGCCTATCTTTGATTTTGCAAACGTGAAAAGGCGTTATCTTTAATTATGGTACGCAACTCTTCTTCTTTTTTTGCTTAAATTTCGAGTTTTTCCGGCTTCATTCAATTGTAGCCAGCCATTATAACTCAAGTTCTAAAAGATTATATAACTTTGCGTTTTGAACTTCTGGGTTTCCATGGTTTCCAATATTAATTACTGACAATTTATTTCTCTGGGTTTGATTTTCCTCAGGAAATCTTTAGGAAAGCTTTGTCAAATTCGGAGCCGCCCGAAAAGTTTGCTCTTCAAACTGTTCAGGAGGCCATTAAACCCCAGGTGACTAATTTCCCAAAATATTTAATTGTATTATTCTCTTCGTTCTTTGAAGAACTACTTGGTTACTGTAGTTCTCTTAAGAATGTATCGAAATGGAAAGTGGGTAGTTCTTTATAGAACTGAGGGAGTACTTGATAATGGAATAATTATCACTGTGGTTGTTTTTCTTATAAATATTGATAGATGGTTGGCTTCCTTTCTGATGAATTAATTCTTAGTGACTTTGAACTTAATTCCAATTGCTTCATGTTCTATTTAATCTGCAATGATATAATGTTATCCATTAAGCTACTTTAGAATATTAGTTTCGATATTAATGCAGCATTTACATAAAAGGTGCCCGTTGTCAAGAATTAATCGACAGATATCCGAGTATAGTATTAGTTTATGTCCTATGATTAAATTTCCCAAAATTAAGTGATTGGGAGAGGATTGAAACAATCTTACTCGTGTGGACCCGGTTCACGTTAACATTAGTGTGCACCAGTCAAAACAACTTATCATTACGGAACAATCCACTATATCATGCGAAAACCCACTATATCATTCAGACCCACACTATATCATACAGAAACTCACATTATCATTTAGACACACACTATATTATATAGAAACTCATTATATCATTCAGATACACTATATCATGTAGAAACTCACTATATCATTCAAACACACACTATATCAAGCAGAAGCTCACTATATCATTCAGACACTCACTATATCATGCAAAAACTAAATCATGCCATATGTTATAACACGTGTCATTATATATATTAGATCTTCTTGTATGTTAAAACATTTTAATTAATTCCTCTATTATATTGCATATAATTTTACATTATGTTTTCTGTTAATATAATATACTATAGTTTATATAAGTTCACTATATCTCTGTAGAACACACTATATGAAGTTAATATCTTACCAATCCGGTGCACACTAAGTTAGTGTGCACCTGGTCCATTTGAGTTTTTTTAGGATTTAAATGGAGCAACTACTGTATATGGCATTTTTATAGAATCTTGTCATGTCCATAATTATGAGGAATTTGGACAATGTGGCAACTAATCTTGGACAGATGAAGTATTCAAGATTGTTAAGGGGTAGCATCAAAGTTTAAGGATGTCACATTTTGTCATTTTGATATTGATCTCCTTCTAGGCTCTAGCAATGTCAACCTGAATCTGACAACCCAAACATAGACTCGATCCAGACCCGAAAGGCCGAAACCAGACATATATTGACCCAATTTTTACCCGAGCTGAAATAACCTGAATTTTTGACCCAACTGAACTCAATCCAATTCTCGCCTGAGCTGAAATAGCCCGAAGTTTTGACCCTGACACCCGAACCAAACCGAATGACCGAAGAAATGAATTAAATTGAAACCCGAATGGACTCGAACTGAACGGAAATTGACCCAAAAATTGAACAGACCGCATTGACCCAAATGGAAATGACCCAAACCTCTGAACTATATACCATTTAGTTGCTAATGTAACTTTTGGATTGTGGTTGTAATTTCTCTTTAATTAACGATTTCTGCATCGAGTAATTTGCTCTAATTCATATTTATCAATGTTTACACCCGACTCAAAACATTGGTAATCTGCTATCTTTCTAACCTATCAGTGTTTGCTAAACTGCTTTTTGCTAACTATTACTGGCCATTTCTTCTTATGATATCTATGAAGTTTGGCTCATTTCAGTTAAAATTGTGTTTTACAGAGACAAACAAAATTAGTCCTGGATGAGAATCAGCTGTTAGAAAACATTCTACGGACATTACTCCAAGAGTTAGTGGTATGAATGCATTCAGATTTTCATTTGTAATTTTGTTAGCTCATTACATGCTTCTTATGACCGCATATTCTATATTTTTTTTTTCTTTATTCGTCAATCAATTTGACATTAGCGCTTTTCTAAATAGTTGCAAAGCTGACTAGGCCATAAATCATACAGTAGTTGAAAGATAAGTTTTTCATTTAGATGGAATGTGCAGCTAAACTTTCCGTTAAGTGTCTATAGCTCTATATAGATGATTCGTTCTTCTTCTTGGTTCTTCCCCTGTTACTTTGTCAACTGCTGGTATTTAAATCTTCCATGGGTCGAGAGTGGATTTACTTGTTCCAAAAGGAACACAAACACGTGTCTAGATGATATTTAGGCTGTATTTCACTCTTATTCATTTTTAAGTGTTACAGAAGTTTGACTTGTATGCTTGTGTCCTGATGCAGTCATGTGCAGTACAGTCTGGGGAGCCAATCATGCATTATGGCCAATCCATTGCTGATGGAGATGATTCACAGGGTCAAATTTCTCGCCTTCTGGGTATGTCCACTCTTTTTCCTGGAGATTAGGGTTTCAATTAGTTGGAAGACTGTTTATGGCTGGCCTGTGCATAATCATTATGTGCCGACAATCTTGTAGATTTGTTAATTGTTGACAGGCATTGGCTTTTAATACTTGTTATCTTTGGCAAATTTGCAACAATAATGCATTGTGCCGCGTGATTTTGTCCATAGTGAAAATGAGAAATTTGATTTGGCATTTTGTGATTTGTATCCTGGAATCTTGGAAGCTTTATTGAATTACTTTCCCCATGTCAATATAAAAGTTCGGTTTTGGATATCATGCTTATGGAGAAACAATGCTTATCAAGTATTAATGCTCTTCAATTTCTCTGAGCAATGTGTATGAGGCTTTAGAAAAGTGTTATCTATGAATTTAAATGACACGGGAAATGGCTTATCGGTGCTTGTATTCCAAGAGGATGCAAAAAAACCAACTTAAGCACAATTTGCCCATTTTTAAAGGAAAGGATCATATAAATTTAGACTACTGCAGAGCAAATGGGAACGTATAGAAGGAGGTATGGGTGAGTATCACGTTTTTGTTTTTACTAAATGGTTTGTTTTCTCCGCCACCCAAGTAGTGCTTCTTAATTTAGCTCTCATCACTTACTTTGTGTTTCTTATTCGTTTCAAAATAGATATTGTATTGTATCTATGCGAGAAGGAACATGTGGAGGGTGGTATGATATTTCAACTGTTGGAAGATTTGACAGAAATGTCAACCATGAAGAATTGCAAAGATATTTTTGCTTACATCGAGAGCAAGCAAGACATACTTGGAAAGGTAATATTTTAGACGCACTCACATTTGTGATTCACGTTGTGGGTTATTTCTTCTCTTTGAAATTGTAATAATACTTGCATCACTGCTTATTTTGTTTTGATAAATTTTTTGGTTGCTTGATCAGCAAGAATTGTTTGCTCGTGGCAAACTTGTAATGCTGAGGACATGTAATCAACTGCTTCGTCGTTTGTCAAAGGTTCTGAACTCTGATCCTTGTGGTTCTACATTGTTTTAATGTTTGCACAACTCTTAAGTCTTTGGATCTTTCTTTCTCTTTGTAGTATGTGATTGTTGAGGTGCAAAAAGGGCTCTGGCTGTTTTCTAAGTTGTATGATTGATGAACGGTCTCTGACCTTAGCTTTTTCAAACATGCAAAATAACTTCATTTCCTTGATTATTTGGATGTTTGTGAGGGGCAGGGAGAGGAGCATTATACGACCATATTGTAACTGCACATAACTCTAGTAGCTTGTAATTCTGTTTCAGTAACAAAACCTGGATTAGATTCGATCCTATAGAAATAAATATAAGACGAGAACTACCGAGTACGTCACGGAATGAGATTAGCGAACATCAAAAATGAATTACGAAACACCAATTGAGCAAATTGCAATTCTTCTCCATGTCTCTGTTACATTTTTGCTTGTTTTGATGTGTGCTTGTTCCATCTAGAAGGGGACAGTGGTGGCTTTTCTGTTTGCTGGAGACCCTTCTATCATAGTTTGTGTTTACCATAAATGATTTGCAAATTACACTTTAGCATACATGCCGCTGCACCTATTGCTTTATCACACAAGAACATGTTTCTGAGCATCAGCTTCAAGTTGGATGTTGATTTAGGGATAATGTTGTCCTAAATTCATCAGTTTGCCAGGCATATGAGACAAGCGCTTGGAATGCGAATTCTGTCCAAAGTCTGGAGTTGTCTATGTCTCCAGTAGCCTGATTCTATGCTCTGCAGTTTGTACTATAAGCATCTAAAGTTGTCGAGTAATGCTAACCTCCAATTGACGTGTTTTATCAAAGAGGGAAGGCAGGCATAAGTGTCTATGATGAATTTTGTATGCATTAGTGAGCTATATTGAGGGAATACGGTGAGAACATGATAGGAGTTGGTCAGATAATGATACAATAGTGTCGCTGCAATCCGGAAGAAAAGAAAAATAAGTGCAAATCTTGTGTATATGAATGATGTTAAGGAGACTATCTTAGTTTTAGAAAGCGCGTCTAACCACAAGCACAATGAGGCTCTAGCCTCATCTCTTCAAGCACACCTAGATGCAGTGAGGACAATGAATTGCATTTCAGCTTTGTGAGGGACAAATCAGACAATTGCTAGACGCATCCCCTCTATATTTTTCCCTGTTCTTTGTTTGATTCGTCTCTTTCTCCTCATTTCACTTTTGCTTAAAAAAACCCCATCGTATAACATGACAAAAAACAGAGAAGATTTATGCAAAAAATGAAGTGAAAATAATCTACAAGATATATTGCGCAGAATGTGCCTCATGTGCATAGTGCGAGCTCCTTTGCCTCGCGCGTCTGAGCGTGCTTTACGAACATAAGTAATACTTCTCTCATTTTAGTTGGTCCAGTTCTTTTGCTACAAAGGTCAAATTTTGTTATATATTATTGTTTTATTAACTGTTACTCCCTCAGTACGTAAATAGAGTTTCCATTTTTCCATTTATGTCAGTCTCAAATGGATTTCCCATTTCCTTATATGGTATGGGTCTGCCAATTAAAATATTATTTAGCTTTCACTTTTTATTATATTACCCAGTTCCCCATAAACAAGATGACTTTGTAAACCGGCCCACATTCCCTCTCCTCAATAAACGATTCATGATTATTGTACGAATTTCAATTTTTAATTCTGATTTAACACAACTAAGGTCCCACTTTTGATTTCTCCTTATTACTTTACCCAATAGAAAGGGGAACTATATTTAGGGACGAAGGGAGTACATATTAAAAACATTATTATGTGGGATCTTTTAAAATTTGTTTCGACGCGTCTTTTTCAAAGTATAACTAACTTTTTTATAATTACTTTAGGGTGTAATTGAAGATACTGATGGCAAGAATGTGCATAGGAGACCGTAAAAAAGCAAATAAAACAACTGAATAACGAGGAGGCATTAATAAATTGGCATATCCAATTTTTTGGATGATGTGCTCATGCAAATGGGTGTACTTAAATCCAAATATATTGGTTTTGTTGTGCATGCTGATTTTGAATATGCTTATGATCATGTTTCTTGGGATTTTTTTTAATGTCAATAAGTCAATTATATGAGGTTTTTTTACTTTTTGCGAATGGAGGGAGTGGGTTCATTTTTTATATCCACAAATTGTTTTTTAGTGTTAGTTTATGACAGCCAGCAGGTTTTCTTTTAGCTCTTGTGAGTTGCACCAAGGCAATCCCTTTGTCCATTTCGCTTCACTCTTGTGATGGCATCTTTGAGTAAATGGTGACTGAAGCCATTGAGGCTGGATTTCTGGATGGCATATGCAACTGAAAGAATGCTTCTCGACAGCTCCACATCTCTCATCTCTTTGCTGATGACACACTGGTACTGTGCAAACATGAGGAAAATAACTCCGGCTATGTAAGATGTGCTCCTTTTAGTTTTGAAGTAACTTGAGGGTCTAATGATCAATTCACAACAGAATGTAATAGTTTCAGTTGCTGATATTCAAACTTGGAGTCTTTAGCTGATTTATTTGGGTTTCTATCCAAGTGCTCTTTTCAAGTTCATTGCTGTTTGGGACCTTATCGCTGAGAAATGTTAAAGAAACTTGCAGCTTGGAATCAGAGCTTTTGTCAAAGAGTTCATAGACTAAACGTTTATGAGAAGCACCCGTTCCGCAATGCTTATTCACTCGATTTATGTTCCCTACCTCAGCCATTGTGGCTTCTAAGCTAGATTGAATTGATTTGAACTTCCTGTGGGCTTACAATATTCTTTTTGAGTTATCATTGGGCGAAGTGGGAATATGTGTGTCACCTCAAGGAGGTATGAAGTCTTGGGATTAGGCTCATTTGTATGATGAATGAAGCTCTTAAGCAGAATTGGCTTTGCAGATTTCAGAATGAAGACGTTGTAGAAGAACATCATCAAGCTCAAATACACTGGTCAGCAAGATCTCTTCTTCTGCTGGCCCTTATAGTTCATATGCAAATCAATTGTTGGAGGGTTGCATATTATTGGAGTCCTTGAGTCAATTTCAAGATAGAGAAATGAGAATGCTTGGAAAATCAAGGGTTCTGTTTTGGCATAACATTTGGTGGGATAAACCCTCGAAAAGCTGAATTTCCAAAATTATTTACATTTCAGATTTGCTTCACTTAAGGATGTTACTTTAAGAAGTCTTAGTTCGAAATGGTAAGCACAACTGCTGGAACGTTAATGTCTTTCGACTTTCTAATGATTGGAAAGAAAATATGCTCTCGAGGCTTTTGGAACATTTTTTTGTTGTGGAGGTTGATTGGGAGGGGAATCACAAGTTGTTTTGGTGGCCTGACAAGAGGGGCTCTTTTTCTGTTTTTGCAATATCCTTGAATATATTTGTCACTGGTGTTCCCTTGTAATGATTTTTGGAAGCCGAAAAGTCCGTCTAAAGCTTGTTTTTCTTAGGAGGCGGCATGTTAATTGTCATTTACCCTTTTATTTCTGGGTTCATTGTGGGCACGTATCGTTGGCTTTTATTGGGATGAGTTGGGTGTAGCCTTCTTCTCTGGAAGATGTTTGTAAATCTTATTGAAGTGTGGAAGGTGGTTCAGTCAGCAATCTGGAGGTGCACTTGTAAAGAATATCTACAGGTTTTTGGGGGATAGAACTTCCATGCGGAAGGTATCAAGTTCCTTTATTGTTTAGGATTTTTGTATAGCTAGAGTCAAGTATTATGTTCCGAATGATACTTGCCTTTTCTTGATTTTGTAGATCAAATTCTTCATGATAGCTCGAGAGCATGAGTTTATTTATAAGTAGCCATCATTTCGTACTTGAGTAAAACCCCCTGTCGTGTTTCTAATATGTATCTTCATTACTTACGAAAATGAAACTGAAGTATAATATTTATTGCTTTTGAAGGAACTGAGCATCTTTCACTTGCAACTGTGATTAGAGTTTGTTGAAAGTCAAGCTGCTTTTTCTCATTAATTTTTGTAGAGGAATTGATAAACTTTAAGTACCTAGATATTGAATTTGCATTACCACTGTAAGAAGGCTTGAATTTTTGTAGAGGCACCAATTAAAGGATCTTTCTTCCGAACTTGTTTGGAGGCTGCCTGGTGATAAAACTCTATTTTGCTGAGCAATGGAGCTTAAATTAACATGTTTCTGTCGATCTGAATGAAGTTTGAAGTAGGTTGTTGTATCAAGGATGAAAAGTGACTTCGTACAATTAAATGTGATTGCTAAACTATTGGAGGATAAATCATTGCAGGCAAATGATGTGGTTTTTTGTGGACGGATTCTTATGTTTCTGGCACATTTCTTCCCACTGTCTGAGCGATCAGGTTTGTGCTTGTTGTATGTTATGTTTCCCTTGACATCGTGGATTCGTGTAACTCTCTTTCTGATGTATACAGCTGTGAATATTAAGGGAGTTTTTAATACATCCAATGAAACAAAGTATGAGAAAGAAGCCCCTAAAGGTATTGCCACACTGAAAAGCATTGGATCTTTTTATATGTGCACAAATGCTGATGGCTTTTTTTTCTTTATTTCTCTTAGGCATTTCTATCGATTTCAACTTCTACAAGACATTCTGGAGTTTACAGGTGAATAAAATATGATTTATAGTTTTCTTAAGTGGCAATGTATTATAGTTGTTGGCTGAGAAATTCTTTGCCCACCATGTGAGAGTTTGTTTCTTCTTGATACAGGTCCTATTTGGTCCTTTAGTTGAACTAGTATCTTCAACATTGTATCAAAGCTGGCAGCAAAATATGGAGACAAGTATAATTTGTATGGAATACTATAAAGCTGGTGGCTAAAGTCACCAAGTCTATAACTATGAAGTATGAACCTGAACCCTCTAACCTGTACAAAAGAAAACGTCTAGAAGATAAGAACTGACTATGAAGAATTGGATTCCAGCATGAGCCTATAATGAACTGGTTAAAGGAAGGGATAATATGTATGGCATTTTAAGTCTTGAAGAATATATTAAGAAAGGCTGATCGTTAGTTAGAGGACAGAGAGGGAAAAGAGAACCACATTGTCTACTAATAGAGAAGATCAAGGAGAGTATCATGGGGAGAATTCTTGGCTGTTATTCCATATTTCAGTTGTTTCATTTTGGGAGAGAATCAAGTCTCTTGAATGCTTCTACGTTGAATTTCAGTTGGGTGCCACCTTACTGATCCGAAATCATCCCCTCCTCTTAATCATCATTTCACTGATTATTACATTTTTTATGAGGAAGTTTGATTGGATAGCATTAATGCCAAGTTGAACTATAAGATTTTCTAGGCTTGATATGCTTTTTGGTGATAATTCTCAATTTAGGAGTTATCTTTGACTGTCTGCATTTTTAATCAGCCTCATTGTATTTTTTGAGGATTTCTTCCTAGGTTGAGCTTTGAAAAGATTAAAGTGGTTTCTATTTGTGTTTTGGGAAGACCGTAAGAGGTTTATTTTCTATTCCTGAGTGAATTTCTTGCTGTTTGAATTAATTCTTGTAAAGTCCATATGTCAATGTTAACAAATAATTTGACATCAATATGCTGGTTTTGTTTTCCCTGGAGGTCAAAATGTACACAACTATCCAGCATTGCGTCTTTGCAGTCAAGACTACTGAGGATCTATCTCAAAGAACTCCATGGAGAAAGTGGTTTCGAAGAAGTTATGAGTTTATTATAATAAATGGGAGGGATAAAACATGTAATTAATTTCCAAAAGTTCTTGCGTCTTCTCAAGGGTCATCTCCTAGTTGATCTCTCTGTATATGATTCTTTCACATTTCGGCATTTCCTTAGCTGGGTATCTTAGTCCCTCTCGATTGCTCCTCCCAGTTGGTGATCGTTCAAATTTATTTCATTTTCTCTGATCATTGATTTTCTTCTATATGGTAAGGTTTCATATCTGATAAAGTGTCCTCATCTTCATCACCATGAACTTATGCATTTTCTACCCTTGCCAATAGTCCCATAAAGATGAAGCTGCCACAGTGTTCCCCTGGTTTATAACTAAAACCTTCTTGTCACACGAAAGTTCTTTTGAAGTGCTCCTCTGTATCAACCATGTTTTTGTTTTCCTAGTACATTGGATGTTCATTCCCCTATATTGTCTTTTCCAGAACTTGATGCAAGTAGCCATCACTAAAGTTGTCTTATAAAAGTGCTGTATCATAGTTTTACTCAGTTTGAATTGTCCATTGAAGTTGTAGTGTCGTATTGGTACCTTTGTTTCCACAAAACTGATATCTTATATATTATTATCATGTAGCATGGTATATTACCTCAGATCATCTTGTGAGCTTAGCCTTGACAAGGTGATTCTGTAGAAAAAAAGAGCTCTTGACCCTTTTTATATAAACCTGGTATCATTTATTAGAGAATTGTATAAAAGGGACACCAAGGGTGTGTCGACCATGTACAAAAAGGAGGGTTAGAAGCATTAAACCCATGTTTGCAAGATATATGCCATATACCAGTCTTTCCAACCAGAAAAATTTACAAATCAAGTGCTCATGTCCTTTCATAGAGGTTCTAATACACTTTTAAGTTATCCTATACAAACATCTCTACTAACCCAAGTAGCTACCCTGTTGGCATGTATTACCTCCACTAAATCTCTAGTACTTGATAGTCAACATCTTCGAATTAAAAGCCTGGCAGATTTTCTTTTATTCATCTCGATAATGTTCTATCATTCCTATTATATATTTTTACCCTAAATTCATGTTGGTTCAAGGTGTCCTTCCTTATTTTCATAATGTTATAGGTTTACTGAACAACTTAGTAGTTATAGTTTTACACTTGAACACAACTTTGGACAACTTGGTTAACCGAAGTTATAGTACTTATATTCTGCTTCATTGTAATGGGCTAGTAGCCCTAGTCCAAGACTTCGAGTTTGATATGCCGTAAATGTAGGGCATGTTTCTTCTTTGAAGTGTTATAGTAGGAGTGTAGGACATATAGAAGTAGAGGTAACATTTTAGTTAGATGTAACCTTAGGAAGTTAAATTTTACTGTTAAATGCTGCAGCTTACTCATGAGGCTTCTTTTATGATTTCTATGGTAGCTAATAAGTGCCTTCATTGCTTGTTGTACCCCTATTGCCAGTACAGAAGATGTTGAAGAAGATAAATTGCCATCAAGCCACTTTTGCATCACACTTTCATTTGTTAGATTTAGTCAGTTGTGTGACTACTAGCCTATACATTTTTTATTGGACCTTTGGCCGTGGTTTATTTCCGAATGTGATACTAGTGAGTAGTGATTTATAGATAAGCTGAAAATGGTGTGTCAACCCAATCTACTTGCTTATCTCAGCTAAAATTGCCACTTAAAACTGATGCAATGCGATGGATTTGAAGTTCAGCCTTTTTCAAGTTTCTGAACTGTCTAAAATCTTTCAAGCTAAAGAACTGCTCACAATTTCATGGCATTACGCTGTATATGATGATTTTGATCATCTTCTATTTATATTTTTCTTCATCGTTCTAAGCACAAATTTTCAAATTGCTTTTCAGGAGTACTTCTGTAATCCTCCATCCCTGACTCTTAATCCTACCAAATGGCACAGATTTACATCAAGCTTAACGGTAGCACATATTTATTCAATTCTTCTTTATTTTATGATCAAGCAAATTAGTGTCTTGCTTACATGAATTTTTTTGATGCTGGAATGTCATTTTTGTATCTCTTGACTTGTCCTCATTAGGTTGTACTAAATACCTTTGAGGCTCAGCCCTTGAGTGATGAAGAAGGAAATGCTAATAATCTTGAAGAAGAAGGGGCAGCATTCACTATCAAATATCTTACTAGTAGTAAATTGATGGGCCTGGAGGTAATTTTCATTACCAAGTGCTACGATTTATTGAAATTTCTTAATTTCATAAAGATTGCAGCCTTGTTGAATTACTCATGAGTTATAAATTAATATTTTCTCCATCTCCTGTTGTGACTCACTGATTAATACTGTTTCTTTGCTGCAGCTGAAAGATCCTAGTTTCCGGCGTCATGTTCTTGTACAATGCTTGATATTATTTGACTATGTGAAGGTGGGTAGTAGGTACTTACTCTAGGCTATGCTTCAAAGCCATTCAACAAGGTGTATGCAATATCATATAAAGATCATTCAAACTATCATGCAGAAGGACTAGCTGTGTAGTTATGTCTTACCTTAGCTGTGTAGTTATGTCTTACCTTATGAAATTGGATGGGACTTTTCCTTCTTTCGTTTTCCTTTTCTCTTCTTGTGAGAGGTGATGGGTATTAGGGGAAGAGGGGAAGTCTTGATTTTCTTGTACAATTTATATGAACTCTACATAATTCTACGCATATTTTGTCTGAGAGCTGATCATCTACTGGGTAATGGCATGGGCTTGTAAATGCTAATTTGTTTCTGAAGGATTGGTCTATTGCTAGTTTCATTCTATCCCCCCTCCTAACATGTGTAAAGTGTATAAATACTTATCTTTCTGCACATCGTTGATCATTATATTGCTTTTATTACATATTGCTGTCTGAAACTAAGCTTCCTAGAATCTTGCTTTAGGTATCTTCTCTCTTAACATTTCTTTATGTGGAGGAGGCATTTCATCGTTGATTGCTTCTCTTATTATTTACTTTCCCTTTTGGACTCTATCTTATTGTGATCATTATTATTTATTTGATTGTGGTTTCTATTGACTTTGGCCTGTTTGGCAAATAGAGTTTAGAGCTTAGCTGTTACATTTTAGACTTTAGAGTTAGAGTTAGAGTTTAGAGTTTTACCTTTTTGTTTAGTAGATTTGACGGTAGATTTGACTAACTTTTAACATAAATATGTTTGGTAAAACTTAGTTGATTGCTAAAAGCTGATTACCCTTTCTATAAAAGGACATTTATGGACATATTAACTGATATGTTAGTATTATAATTATGGGCAAAAAAGTCATTCAAACATTCTCTTACCTAATCATATAAAGAAAAAGCTCCAAAAAGGAGCTTTTTGATTTTGAGAGTTTCACCCAAAACTCTCTCTTGAAACTCTCTTTACCAAAACTCTAAAAGTGTTCCAAAACTCTCTTTTTACCCCCAAAACATTAATTGCAAAAACACCCGCTCTATATCAATGCGATGTTTCTTTAAAAATCTGGGGATTATGACCTTTTACCCCTTTCTTCTTCATCTCTTTAGTTTCCTCGTCATCTTTTAAGAATGAGCTTTGAATGTGGAGGGCGTTTTAGAGTCTTCAGGGAAAAATAGGATATAAGGGCTTTCAAATGTGGAAAGAAATTCCAGTGGGTGTGAAAAACTTTTCTTTTAAGGCCTTTTGTTTTTGGCAAGAACCATATATGCATAAATGTTTTGTGGACAGCGTGAACATTGTGGGAAGCTTCATGTACTGTTTTGTAATTTTGTAAGGTTTGTGCATCCTTTGCGTTATCTTGATTTTCTTTCTTTTCCTGGTTTAAAAAGCATGAGCTAAAGAGCAAACTTGTATTATGCTATGTGGGTTTCAGTACACTGGCATTAAAATTCTATTGTAATGTCAGTTTCGATAACAACAAGTGCATTTCACCTTCATCCGTTTATGCCTTTATTTATGTCTTGAGTTTACCACTCTTTTTTGTGGAAATCTTTTTTACCAAGAAAAGAATGCTTTCCCTACTATTTACAATTTTCTTTCTCATGCTTTTCCATAGGCCCCTGGAAAGACTGACAAGGACCTGCCATCAGAAGCAATGGTTAGTATTTGTTAGATTTTGTAGCATCTTTTCCGTTCTTTTCTTTGACTCTAAGCAGTGACATCTGCTCATGTTGCTCTCATATGATGATAGTAGATTGGAGTATGAATATTTTCAGAGATAAATATGGGTGTTGGGTTTATATTAGTATATGAGATCGAACGTAAAGCAGTATAGGGTCAGTAGAAAGAGAAACGGACTTATCCTCAAGCTTGTTCTACTTTCGTGCTCTTGTATCCTTTTCGGTGGTATTTCCTTCCTCTGAGGTTCACTAGGGCGTGGCATTCAGTTACAGTTAGCACATGAAGGGATGGGGGAAGGTTTATTAATAGAATTGTTATCCCCAATATAAGAGATGGACAAAGACAAACCAAGTTTTGAAATTAGCTAAGCTGTGTGGAGGATTATTTTGAGTGAGGCATCTTTAACTAGACACTTGTTGCAACTTTCAGTTTGCCTGTCGAGAATACGTGTTTATCTTTATGTAGCATCTAGCTTGTTCATTTCCCATGTTGTGATTCATATAGCTCTTTCTTGGTGTGAATTGCAACAAGTGGGAAGCTAACCACTTCCAGCAGCCTATTGCAACAATTATAGCAATGAGATTTTAAAATGTTGAGCACCAAGAAACTGGCATAAAGTCTTTAACCAAAGTGGGGAGATCTAGGAACGAGGTTGGGATATTTTACTTTATCTGCCACCTGACTCTCAAATGGTTTATATGTTATGGGATCTTCAACAACTTTATATTCAAATAAATCAATAAACTCTCAATTGGATGATATGAGGAGCCTTTTTGAAAAGATCAGCTCTCAAACAGTCAAACCATCAAGTTAAGTCGTGCAATCTCTTCTCAGATCAAAGGTGTGCCCATATTAGCCATTGCCATGATGATTAACTGGACTGCTATCTCATTGTTGTGACATATCTTGTATTGTGCATGCTGCCATGTTGCTACCGAACCTATACTGAAACAAATACCATTATGTGGTCTAGTTCTGTTTGCTTTACCCCTTGCTTATCATTGAGGGAAGCTATTGTGTTCTGTAATCTTCTTTTTCAGCATAGGAGTGCATGGAATCTCTTATTTGGACTGAATATGCTGAAGGTCAAAGCATTAAAGAACTCCCAACTTGGTATTGCACGACAGTAATGAGTAACCTATGTCTGTACTCGTCTTATAACATGTGCCTTCCATATATGGATTATGGAAGGAATGCATTGGATAATATCATCACGGGTTTAAGTAATGGATTGTCCACATACAAAAGGGTGCTAGGGGTAAAAAGAAAAGCAAACATCGCCCTACATTGCCCAAAAGCCAAATGGATGTATGCATAGTGTTCTAGAAAAATCTAACAAGACTAATACTGCTGGGTCCAACCATACAAAAGCATGCTAAAACGAGAACTCAAACATGAAATAAAAAGGTTTTGCACTTGTAAAATCTCCAACTTTCTCTTAATTTGACATGTACCACTAAATTGCTATAGGAATCAACTGATTGTTTTAGCTATTGGCTTCTAAAATATTAAATTCTACTTCTATCATCATTTTCTCTTCAATTTGTATACATTACTCTACCTTTTCTCTCTCTCTCTCTCTCTCTCTCTCTCTCTCTCCATGAACTTCTAAAATATTGAATTCTACTTCTATCATCATTTTCTCTTCAATTTGTTCTACTCTTATGTTCAAATACCTGACTTATGTTCAAATAGCTGACTTATTTTCTACTATTCATAATCGTACAAATCCGTACTGTGAAAACAATATGGGATGGAGGCAGAAATTAGCTCACAAATACCCAGCAAATTGACAAATATTCCCAGAATTAGACAATTAGTAAAGATTAGATTACTGTGCTGTTAGAGGTGAAAGCCAAATTCAATTTTAGATAATTATATATATTGGCAGTTAAACATAGGTTTTTTTCATTAAAATGACATTCAATCTGCTCAATCCATTACATCTTTGTTAACCAAAGGAAGAGGCACTTCACAGCATCAATATTCACCCTTCCCCATCTTGTAGGAAGGGGAATTCTTCATATGCAGGGCGCTAGAAGCGTAAAACAATTCACCTGACCTACAAAAATATTAACAAACTCAAACTATAAATCTAAATAAACAAAAAAGACCTCATATCATCTCCACACGTACAAGAAACCTTAAATATAACTCTCCAAGAGTCCAAGTACTCATGGAGAACAGTTATGCTTGAAGATTTTCTTTATAGCTAGACAACATAGATAGTTTCAGACGATAACCCGTTGTGCTTTAATAGACTTCCTAGAAATTTGAGGGCATCAGTAAGTTATGTATCAGAGCCATACACTGATATGTGAAGTGAGAACACCAAGTTCTTCAGTATGTCAATGAACACTTTTAGGGATTTCCCTTATAAGCAGAAATAGGTAGCTTCCATTGCATCGACATGTCTGCAGGAGGGGATTCTATCTAGCAATCAATATGCTCTTGAGACTAGCTCTATCATTCATAACCCCTTCCTTCAAAGAACTTTAACATATAAGCCTCACAAAGCTTTATAGAAAAGGTACTATGGTGCTGACTATGTTGCTGGGAAATGCCGTCTGGGCCTCACATATCAGCTAAGATGTTTCGTTAAAAGTAACGATTTGGATCATATCATAAATTGGATCATGTGGACCTCGTTACTAATCCAAACTACAAAGTAGGATCCCAATTCCAAGGAGTAACTTATCTAGTACATCTTCTTGGTGCATGAAGGGGTTGTTTTTTACGCATGTACTTGAACTGAATCTTGTGATGTTCGAGCTCCTGTGCTTTTGGTTCGGATTTCAGTTTTCAAAGGTCGTAACGTGAGTATTAAAAGTTGACTGTTCACAGTGAGGAATGAGATTCAACTCTGACTCTTATTTACAAGGGACCTTCAAATTAGATTTCTTAGAATTGTAGCCTTGAAGGTGTAGTTTCTTTACTAAAATATATATTAGGGGTTCCCACTTGCCAGTTTGACGTTATCTTTGCATTGTAAAAAGTTTTGAGATGCTAGTACTAATGTGATATATATGATAACTCTTCTGCTGATTGTAGAAAGAAGAAATAAAGACCTCTGAGGAGCGTGTAAAGAAGCTTCTTGAAGTGACACCACCCAAAGGAAAAGAGTTTCTTAGCAGTATTGAGCATATATTAGAACGTGAAAAAAATTGGGTGAGCATATATTGTGTTCTCTCCTGACTTAGCTTATAGTATAATTTACTTTGTGTAACTGATGTTCTTCATGCAAGTAAGGAGGAGTTAGTGGTAAGCTCCCTACTTTAGTGACTTTGAGTTCAGAGGTTTAATTTCTGTTTCCCTCACTTACTGCCCTTCCCATTTCCTTCCCCAAATTGAATGCACTCTTGTTACAACGGAATTTCCATGTCTCCTATGTAACTATCTCCAGAACAAAGAATTTATTCATATATATATTTTGCATCCAGGTATGGTGGAAGCGTGATGGTTGCCCACCGTTTGAAAAACAACCCGTAGAGAAGAAGGTAGATGGTGTAAAAAAGCGGTAAGAAATTATCTTGTGTTTGATTAATTTAAAATGCCGTATCGGAGAGTGGTATATTTTGATCGATTATCCGTATGTGTCTAGACATTATGTACACTATTCCTTTGACAAGGGAAAGAGGAAGCATTTGCTTAAATATGATTGCTTTGAGTTTGATGTAAGTTTTTCTTTTTTGTGGTTTTTGTGGCCATGAGAGTACATCATTGCTGACTAATGATGTGAGCTTTTTCTACAGTACCATTATTAGTTTGTTGAGAAAATGATCGTGCATCTTGCAGTAGAAGATATTCTCATAAATTTAGAATGAGTAAAATGTGACTCATATTCTTGGTGGGCTGCCAATCCTCCTCTTTGTAGGGCCTCTGACGAACTAGGAGAGGAAAGCATTGATAATGCATCTATGAGCGTCTAGATTATCCTATCTTCATCTCTAAAATTGGGAAACGAATTAAGCTAATGTGTCGCATTCTTTCTTGTCAACGTGTCTCATCGATAACAAAGCCTTAGGGCTTGTTCTCTTCGATATAAAACAACTAAACAGAATTGAATTGAACTGATTGCAACTGAACTTGAACTGAATCGAATTGAATTAAATTATAACTAATAGAAATGAAATTGGAGTTGAACTGAACTGAACTGAACTGATTGCAACTGATCTGAACTGATTGCAGCTGAATTGAAAATAAGCCGAGGAGAACTGGCCCTTAGTCCCAAAATGATTTGAGGTCGGTTAACTTGAATCGTCATAGGAAATCGTCACCGTGACAAATGAAACAAGAAAAGAGCGGGGAGTTAAAAAGAATAAACAAGGAAGAGGGGAAAAGTGAAATTAGTAAAAGTAAAACAAGAAAAAGAATTTTAAAATAATAGCATAAAGGGTAAGAAAAGACGGAGTGAGAAAAAACAGCTTTGTTGGTGAAACAAATGAAAAGGTTATGAGAACCTTAAGAAAGAGAATATTTAAAGAATCGTCAACCTGTCTCATAAGAGAAACAATTTCCAGAGACTTGCACCATCAAGAGAGTAGAAAAGAATGGCAGATTGGAAATGAGATACAACTAAAAAAAAGAATGAGAAAAGCGGTTTTTGCACAAGCTTTCACATAGCTAATCTATCCCTTAACAAACATGTATGTAGTCATGGTAAGTAAAACTTACATGATCCATTCCAGATAATCTATTAGTAAGTGTTATCGCTTTCCAACTTTATCTGAGACTACTTTTAATTTTGATTATCTTTTTTCAGAACAAATTTGTGGTCCCAATGAAACAATTAAAGCTTCTTTATGTTTCAGTGCATAAATGTCTCGACCTGGCACCTGATGAGCTGGGCAACTCTTTGTTAGGTTTTTGTTCATATGCTAATCTCAATGGTTATTTTTCTCTGTCCTGCAGTCGGCCAAGGTGGAGATTAGGGAACAAAGAACTCTCTCAGCTGTGGAAATGGGCTGATCAGAATCCGGTCTGTTTGTTATGCATAGACCTACAATAATTTCACAGAGAGTCTGTTTTACAATGCTACTTTTTTGTTTTTTCTAGCTATTTATAATCTGCTTATATGCTATAACTAATCTGCATCCCTTTCTTTTCCTAGAATGCTCTCTCTGATCCAGAGCGAGTTCAGACTCCTGCTGTCACAGATTACTGGAAGCCAATGGCTGAAGATGTAACCTCTACATCTTTATAATTATTTCTTTATTCAAGAAATTTCCTTTTGTCATTTTCTTTCATTTATGAATTCTTAGCTCTTTTCAACCCTTGAGATGTGATGAATTTTGTTTTGGTGACAACAGATGGATCCATCTGCTGGTATAGAACCCGAATATCATCACAAAAACAACAAGGTATTATTCGCTTACTTTGTCATGATCATAGTTGAGAATAGAACCTGCATGTTTTTGTTTGCACCAACTCAGGGATATGATGCATATAAGTTTAGTGATCATAAGTTATTTGAATCTACAGTCCATCTGATTGGACTTTATTGCTTTCCGTTTGTTTCAGGATATGTATAGTCTGTCTCTTTAAATTTACGTCAAAATTCAAATATTTTCGTGAACTGGAAAAATTGATTCTAATCTGAAGAAGAAATACTCGAGGAAGAAAAGGGAAGAGATACATCAAAATTCAAATATTTAATGCCTTAGTTTTCTTGATATATTGTAATCTAATCATCGGCACTTATTACGACGACCCTAGGGTTCATTTCTAAGTTATGTAGCCTCTCTATACGTTGGAGCTTGCTTCAAGTTCTATTTGCCTTTGAATAAATTGATGAGTTTGAGTATTACTCCTGTTGTGGACCAGTTGGTGAAATCCTTTTGTTTTTCTTTTTTCTTTTTAAGTTTGTGTGGAAGTTACCATCTTTTGATATTAGCTTACTTCTTACACTGATTTCCCTGGTAGTACTTTCAGTAATATGAGTTCATATCCCCTCTATTTAACCAGAAAAATCAACACCAAAAACGTCAAGTGGTTAATCGTTTGAAATAAATTATTGAAAACCTTCACTTGGGCCTATTATTGTGCTAAATTAATATAGAGGGGAAGGATACACTAGGGAGTACAATGCGTTTCAGTTCTCAAGAAGCTTGGGAAGGAAGATAGAGAGTTAGTAAGGGAAAGAGAGTCAGTATTATAAAGAGGTGGAATTAGGAAGAGTAAATGCATGGAAAATATGTTAAAGACTTTCTAGTAGCTCTTGTGAGAGTTTCATGCCTGTTGAAAGCTTATGTAATTGTGCCATTGAATTAATCCAATTCTATTTTTCGGTCCTTAATCATCTGAATCAGCTGGGGAAATTCTTAACATATTGATCTTTTAGTGAAAGCCATGTAGGAGTATATTCGTTAATGTTAATGAGGCGTTGAATGATTGGTAAATATTTGGATAGGACGGGTCTATATGGTAAAAAGATTGTGAGAAGGTTTGCTAGGACTGGTTATTATCAATGTCATACTGACGGATCTATTTGGTAAAAAGTTTGTGATAAGGTTTGCTAGGACTGGTTCATTATCAATGTCGTACTGATTTGTTCGTTTGACTGTGCAGGTTTATTGCTGGAAGGGTCTCCGTTTTTCTGCTCGACAGGACTTGGAAGGCTTTTCAAGGGTATGATATATAATGATTATCTAGAGTTGTAAAACCATCTTGGCAAATGGAAAATGACTTTTTTTTTTCTATCCGTAGTTCACTGAATTTGGTATTGAAGGGGTTGTGCCCCTGGAACTCCTGCCTCATACAGTAAAGTCCAAATATCAGGGAAAGCCGAATGACAAGGCTAAACGTGCAAAGAAGGATGAAACCAAGGGTTCTGTACCTCCATCTGAAGATAATCAGGTATTTTAACCTGCCTTCTTTAAAATCTGAATCCCCCGATGCTCAGTGTTTCTCCTATGTTGGTTGGAATGTGTAATGTCCATATGCCTTGTACCTAAATTGTCAACGGAACAATTTATTGACCATATGACCACATATTGAAGTACAGATGTTTACGTTTGTTTCAAATGTGGGACAATTTGGAATTAGAACTGATGCGCCTACAGGCTTAATATCAGCATACGTAGTATCTTTCCAAACAGCATATGACATCTCCGATTTGATTTATATCTGGATGTTCTCTGAAGTATCAGTATATGTTTTTTTCTGATCATTGTATTTCTTTTAACTATTTCGTATATCTCCAAAACTATTAGAGGGAAACCTCAGTGAGTGAGATGGATGGTGAAGGAGGCCGAAACGATCTTGATGCCCCAGCAGCTGCAATGGATATGGATTCAACACCTATTACTGGAGAGAATTCTCTAGTTGGCACCCCGACACCCGATGAGCTTCAAAAGCAAAGTTCTGAATCCCCCGATGCACAAGAAGCTGGGGAACTTGAAACTGAAGCAGAAACTGAGCCAGGGTTGATTGATGGAGAGACAGATGCTGATCTTGATCTCGAGGCAGTAGGTTGAATTTGCTCTTCTAGATGCTACATCCTGTTGGGCTTTTTCAAACTGTAAAGACTTACTGTTGGCTGGAATTATGAACTGGAACTACATTAACTCTTCTCACATCCATATATCAGGTAGTTAGAATGAATTATCACATCCATTATTCAGGAATCTGTAGCTAGCTGAGTAGAACTTTCAATTTCATTTTTATTTTTTTATTTTTCTGTTTTGCTTTGCCTGCCTCAATGGCGTAGGTTTGACATTACGTTATGTTGAGAATTGAAAGTTGAATAGAAATGTATCTATATTCCAGACTTTAAGCCTTTTTTAAATTAATTAGGTAATTTTAAAAAGGTAATAATCAGTTTATTGAATATCATTTGCAGCAATTCAATGTTTCTAACCCATTAGCTATAATTTTAGAAAAAAAGAATAACCCCATTAATTTTTTCTTTTGATGTATGCGGAAACAAGAACTAAATACTAGAAAAGGAAGAGAAATTAGAAATGCATTGTTTAGCCATCCGATGAGCTTCAGATACTGAGTTCCTGTGTTCCTTACGTACAATGTACCATGTGAATATAGCTGCTAGGCGCTAGCTCTTTGATAGCATTGATTGTCCAGCATATATGAATATTTCTGGAGCTAGAACCCTGCAAAAAAGAAACTTAGACATCCGTTATGATAGTGAGATGAGAAATAGATCTTCTTTGCGCCCATTTGAGAGCATGTAAACATGCGAGATCCTCAGTTGGGAGCGCTGGCCGCTGAGTGTGCTTATACCAAAAGTACCGCTCCTTGATATGTTGCATGGGATTTTTGTTTAGCAGCTGTGCTATGCCCATATGTTGGGAATCCTTGTGAAATATCCCGATAATTCTCTATTTTTCAAAAATACTTGTCAAATATAAAACTTAGAGAATCATCAAAGCATTATCGTCTGTGTGATAACGTATCGGCTTATTCAGAATTTTGCACTAGAATACATATAATTAAACTTTAGAATTAAAATATAATAAATAACAAAGTAATTTAAAACTAAACAACATTGTTAACTTTAACTTCAGACCAAACTTAAATGTAAATGTATCTACTAAAACAATAAATATATCAATATGCTACAAAAGCTCTTTATTTTAGAAAGCCCAAGATGCATCATCTGCACACCCATAGATGTCAATGCACTAAAGAATCTGCTCACGAAAAATGAGTCATCACATGATCAATAAGACAAAGTTATGATCAACACATACAAACAAAACATGTAATCAGCAAAGCTCAGTACTACATAATAAATAAATATTCCTAACATGATACTAATATATAATAATAAAGAATAAATAACAACATAACTTGCAGATAACTTTTACTGAACTAAATTTTAAGAACCTTTTAATTACTTTAATAAATAGTCACTAGATCGAGTTGTTTAACTAAAACCAACCTTCACCTAGGAAGACGAAATACGGGCGCGACTCTGTATTCCATAATGACTTACGATATCGAAACATCCACAACTTTATTTCTTTTATCTTAAGATTAAATAAGTGATCATACAACTTACAACCCAAGATTAATTTCTTTTTTATTCCAATCCTTCTTATTTGTTGAACCTAGCCAACAACAACTTACCTTTCAAAGGCATAAATTTCAACTTATCAAATAAGGCCCACAATTCTCATAGAGTAGTTAAAATAATAATATAAGGGAACACATGATTCAATCACGATCAAACTAATAAATATATTAATTCCCCCATGTGAATTTTTTGCATAAACCCGGGATTTTACGACGTTAAAGTGTAATTGACTAAGCAGAATAGAAGTAAAATATACAACTTTTTACCGCCTACTATTGTATAGATTTTTAATAGATACATAACTCTGGTTTAAGGGTTAAGTTGTTTCGTCTTCAATTTTGTATTTATACCGGAAATTATGATCAAGGATTACTATATAAATATAAATTGTCATCGACTTCAGAGATTCCTCCTGAAACATTTTTCAAATACAAAAGCTCAGTTACTTCCCACGAATTAGTGAATTAAACATGATTCTTTTTTTTTTTTTTTTGAATTGAAAGCAACAGGGCAATTTTCCGAAATTTTATTGTATTGTAAAGTAAATATAAAATATTTATCCAAATAAAAAAATGAGGGGGATATAAACAAGATGCAGGGTCGTTTGTCTGCTTGGCTAGTCAAACACGGGCTAGTTCATAGATCGTTGGTCTTAATAAGAATTGTGTGACATAAGTAAATTGATCCAGTTGAGGCCTAAAAATGTTTTATTTTAAATGATTCCCCGGATCTTTTAAGTGATTAATAAATAAAGTTTCCAACCAACATACTTGCATCAATGTTCCATACAAACATAATATAAATCTCATAATTAACTCATACTTCACATGTTCGCACACAAGCATAAAACATGTAAAATGCAACATCATAACAATCATATATGAACCCACAAAGTTCCTATATATGATATTATATAACTTTCCTTCCTAAATCATGATACTACTTAGGTATGTACATACCTTGTGTAGACAAATTGATTGGCCACTTTTAACAACTTTAGAAGCCCTCTACAAAGAAATCTCCGCCTAAAACAACCAATAGAATTTATAATCAATACTCCGAATAAATTCCAGAAACTTTAAAATACTTTAAATTCTCTATAAAATATTTAAAAATTATTTTTATCATTAAAACTTCAATTACTCATATTCCCTAGCATAGTATTACTATACTAGTCATGAAAACCCATAAACTTCCATTAATAACAAACTTTCTAAAATTCCAGCAACTTATGAATTATTAAAACTCCCTTTAAACATGCTTAAATTCATAAGTTAAATCAATTTCATAGTTTATAACATGCTACTATGATTTTCCAATATTAAACACCCTAAAAATCCATACTTTGATAATCAAAATTCCAATTTAAACATAATAATCAAATCTGAATTTTTATTCTTTCAATACATAATTTATATAATCATAGATTCATCATTAAGACAGTAAATTGAAACTTCTAATCATAATTAGTACTAAAATAAATCATAAAAACATAATTTTTAATCAAAACTTGAGGAAGAAGAAAAGTAATCAAACCAACACAAGAAAGAGAACAAGGAAGAGGACGCTAACCAAGGACCAGCAGCAGCGGCGACACCTTAGTGACAGTGGTCGGCGGTGAATAGTGGCGGTGGTGGGGTTGCGGTGTTTCTTGGTGAAGAAGAAAGTGTTTCTTGAAAAAGAAGAAAGAAGGAAGAGGAAAAACACGTGAAAGGAGGGGGAGAATTACTGGCCAATTTTCTTGAGTGGGAGGGAGAAAGGAGAAAATTTGTGTGAGTAAAATATTTGGGTTCAAGGTATTTATAGGTAAGTTTTCCTTTTGGGTTTAGGAAAAGGCAATTGGATTTTAAGTAGGATTGAATAATGATAGGATTGATGAATAAACTCCTAACATTACTAGAAACTCCTTTTCCTAGTCTAGTTAGTGTTTGGGTTCCTCAAGTCCATTTAAAATCCTTTTTCAAATCAAAATAGTATTTCAAATACTTTTCAAAACATGCCTTAACAAAATATTTTAACTTTCTTAAATCCCTAAAATAATTTCCTTGACTTTCAAAATAGTCAACCTTTTAAATAAATAAATAATTTTAAACTAAATAATATTTAAATATATAAATATATATATACTAAAATATATTTATAAAATCCATATATTTACGGTGGATTACCGTCTACCCCTCTTAAAAGAAGTTTCGTCACGAAACTTGACATAAAATTCCCATATTTCGAAAAAGTTGATCTAAATTTTCATTTGAGAAATACTTGCGTTACTTCTTAAACACGCTTTTCTATGTGGAGAATCTATTTATTTTCCACCAATATGTGCAAATCGCCAAAATAAGCATAAAAATGCTTATAAAATCTCATAAAATAGGTAAAAAGCGCGAAATTCTATCGCATTCTACCCCCTTAAAGAAAACGAGTTACGTCCTCATAACTCACCTCAAGGAACAAGTCTGGATATTTCTTCTTCATTTCATCTTCGGCTTCCCACGTTGCCTCTTCAGACTCGTGGTTAGACCAAAATACTTTCACGATATGGACGTCCTTATTACGTGTACTTGCACCTTCCTGTATAGAATCTTCACAGGTCCTTCCTCATATGTGAGGCTACTATCAATCTGTATCCTCTCAAGCTCCAAAACATGACGCTCATCAAGGATATATCGCTTGAGTTGGGAAATGTGGAACACATCGTGCATCTTCTTAAACTCCATTGGCAATGCCAACCTATAGGCTACTTTCCCAATTCGCTCCAGAATCTCATATGGGCCTACATATTTGCGCTTAACTTGCCCTTTTTCAAAATCTCATGACACCCTTAGTTGGTGATGCTTTCAAAAACACTTTATCACCTACTGCAAACTCATTTCTGCGTTGTTTTAAGTCGGCATAACTCTTTAGTTTATCTTGAGCAGCTTGAATTCTAGTTTGAATCAATCTGACATTTTTGACGGTTTCCTCAATAAACTTTGTCGCCAAGACTATATTCTCACTAGAGTCATTCCGGCAAATGGGACTTCTACACTTTCGTCCATATAGTACCTCAAAAAGTGCCATCTTAATACTCGCATGGTAGTTATTGTTATAGAAAAATTCAATCAAGTCTAATTGGTCCTCTCAACTACCTTGGAAATCAATAGCGCACACTCTCAACATATCTTCCATGGTTTGGTTAGTCCTCTTAGTCTGACCATCAGTCGTAGGGTGAAAGGCTGTACTCATCTTTAATGTTGTCCAAAGATTTAATTTGGCCTTTTTCCAAAATTTCGAGAGGAATCTCGAATCACGATAAGAAATAATATCCCTTGGAACCCCATGTAATCTCACTACATACCTGATGTACGTCTTTGCAAGTTGCTTCTTTTTCCATGTTTCCTTAATAGGTATGAATACGTTGGATTTCGTCAATCGGTCCACAATAACCCAAATTATATCATTGCCACTTCTCGTCCTAGGAAAGCAGTCACAAAATCCATATAAATAGTTACCCACTTCAATCCAAGAACCTTTACGAATTGAATCTTCCCCATGGGTCTCGTATGATCTATCTTAACTTTCCGACAGGTTAGGCACTTAGACACATATTCAGCTACTTCAAGCTTCATGTTTGGCCACCAATAGATACCCTTAAGGTCATTGTACAACTTGTCACCCCCAGGGTGCACAGAATATGGAGTGTTATGTCCCTCATCCATAAGACGTCTTTTAAGGTCATTACATTTTTGTGGTACACACCACCTTCACTTAAACCTCAAACTTCCATCACCATGGATCTTAAAGTCGGCTTCCTTACCTTGCTTCATTTTCTCCTTAATCTTATCAAGGTGCTCATCCCCAACTTGACCCTCTTTGATCTCGTCAAAAACTGACAACCCCAAAGATAAAGCGCTCAGTCTTGCCTCACTTTCCCAAAGATTCAAAAATTCTAGGCTCAACCTTTGCATATCTTGACACAACTCCTCAGGGACTATCAAGGCACTCACGCTATGTCTCGACTTTCTACTCAAGGCATCGACAACTACATTTGCTTTCCCCTCATGATACTAGATGTTTAGGTCATAGTCTTTAATCAACTCCAACCATCTCCTCTGCCTCATATTTAGGTCTTTTTGGGTGAAAATGTATTTCAAGCTCTTATGGTTAGTAAATATCTTACAAGTTGCCCCATAGAGGTAATGTCTCCAAATCTTCAATGCAAACAATATGGCGGCTAACTCTAGATCGTGGGTAGGGTAATTAGCCTCATAAGGTTTCAACTAACGCTACGCATACGCAATTACCTTCCATTCTGATTGTAACACACATCCCAAACCACTCTTTGAAGTATCACTATACACCTCAAATCCCTCATTCCCATCAGGCAGGGTTAAAATAAGTGCGGAGGTTAAATGTTCCTTCAAAATCTAAAAGACTTCTTCACACTTTTCACTCCATTCAAATTTTGACTATTTCTTCATCAAGTTGGTCATGGGTCTCGCTATCTTCGATAAATCTCTCACATATCTCCGATAATAGCCAGCTAGACCTAGGAAACTTCGAATATTTGACACATTCTTTGGAGTTGGCCACTCACTTATAGCTTGAATCTTAGTAGAATCTACAAAGACTCTTTCCTTAGACACATAATGACCCAAAAACGCTACCTTCTTCAAACGAAACTCACAGTTAGAGAACTTGGCATATAGTTGATTCTTCCTAAGTGTCTCCAGGATAATTCCGAAGTGCTCATCATGCTCTACTTCGTTCCTCAAATATATCAGAATATCATCAATGAAAATCACCACGAACTTATCTAGAAACTCATGGATAAACCTATTCATTAAGTCCATAAATATAGTAAGAGTATTGGTTAACCCAAATGGCATTACAGTGAACTCATAGTTACCATAATGCGTCCTAAAGGCAGTCTTAGGTACATCCTTATCAACTACCCTCAATTGGTGATACCTCGAACGCAAATCAATCTATGAGAACACACTCGCTCCATTTAACTGATCGAATAGGTCATCTATTCTAGGCAAAGGATACTTGTTCTTGATGGTTATATTGTTTAGTTCCCTATAGTCAATACACAACCTCATACTCCCATCCTTTTTTCTTCACAAACAATACAGGAGCTCCCCAAGGTGATGCACTAGACCTAATATAACCCTTCTCCAGCAACTCCTGCAATTGCCTCTTCAACTCACTCATCTCAGATGGTGCCATTTCTATAGGGTGCCTTAGATATAGGTGCAGTACCAAGAACTAAGTCTATGGTGAACTCAACGGCTCTCGCAGGTGGCATACCCGAAATCTCGCTCGGGAATGCATCCATAAACTCGTTCACAATTAGGACATCCTCGATATTCACCCCAACTTCCTTACTCACATCCTGTATACTATAGAAAAATAATTCACACCCTTTCTTCATCAACTTCCTCACTTGTATCGTTGAGATAACCCCGAAGTTCTTAGGCTTCCCAAAACGTCTATAGGAGGTCAATTTTCCTAAAGGGTTTCTCAACACTACCTTCTAAACCTCACAATCTATACTAGCCTTGTAGAGACTTAACCAGTCCATCCCAAGAATAACATCTAGGTCTCCCAGAACTCTATTGAATCAGATGGAAATACACAATCTCTTATCTTCAGAGGCAAGTTCTTAAGTAATTTGGTACACCTTATGATATCTCTAGTAGGTATACTAATAGACAAGTAAATTTCTTCACATTCTACTAACCCCAGACTCTTAAGGACATATGACGACACAACAGAATATGTCGCCCCCGAATCAAACACTCTCTCAGCAAGGACGGAGTTAATACAAAAAGTACCAGAAACTACGTCGGCAGATCTTTCAACGTCGTTGTGACTCATCACGTACAATTTACCTGGAGCCTTATTCTGGTTGAGGTTCTCACTAGCAGGTTTACTATAGTTACCTTGGTTGTTCTGGGATCCTACAGGCTTAGAACCTTGTTTTCCTGACTAGTTGAACCCCGATCTGACTTGATTACCACCCCCATTGCCATTATGCTCCTTCTTTTGCTTGATAAAGTACTCATACTCTATATGGCCCTTCTTCTGGCAGTAGTTACAAGTTACTTGGTCTCCCTTACAGTCTTCACCAGGGTGGTTGTTGTTACACTTCTTGCAGTGATACACTCTCTCAGCTCGACCCTTATTGTTGTTGTCCTGGGTGTTCCTCCCTTGGAAATTTCCATTCCTATTCCTGTTTCTCTTGAAGTTATCTTGATTTCCCCCAACATTGAATTCTTTCTTTTTCTCACCTACCACCGCAATCTTTTTATCCCACCTCGACTGGAGTCTATAAATTCGGGCGGCTTTCCCATACACGATGTCTAGGGATATAAAAGTGTCACATCCTAACTACCTTAGCTATATCTCATTAGTCAACCCTTGCTCAAACCTTTGAGCCTTCAACTCCTTAGTAGCTACAACCTCAGGTGCAAACCTCGACAGTGCTATGAACTTACTGTAATACTTAGAGATGGTCATATATACTACCATCCTAAGGTTAATGAACTCATGGGCCTTTTGTTTCCTCATAAACGCAAGGTAAACTTGCCCCTTAAGGCATTCACTAAAGCATCCTAAGTGAATCCTTCCACATCACTGAATCTAGCTCCACTTTCTCTCCACCGTAAGTTAGCCTCATCCTTAAGGTATAACACAACCTGACCCACTCTCATACCCTCAGGACAGTTAACAACCCCAAAGATTTTCTCAAACTCCCTAATCCAGTTTTCTAGGAAGGTAGGATCAGCTTGCCCCTTATAGTATGGTGGCTTAACATTAGCTAACCTCTCAAACATGTCCCCATCAGTACCGGGACGCTCAACTCTCTCCTGAGTTAATTTTTTCGCCAAGAGGCGAATAACAATAGCCAGGTCGTTATTGTTAGCCATCCTACTGCGTGACCTGAAATTAATGTAACTCTACTTTAGGTTAAATATAACTTATATGCCAATCTCAGAAGGCAACATTTGATTTGATCAAACAAGATCGCATCAAAAAACAATTTCTCAAACAGTTACAAGTACAACATAAAATGTTCTCTAGCAACCACATAATCATCCATGAGAAAATATTCACATCAAAACACACACGTGGAAAAAAAACATGAATTTAATCACATAATGAAAATTAAATAATAAAAAGATTCCTAACATGTGCCTAGAATAAATTCTTGCTTGTTCGAATAAATAAATATTTAACTTTTATTCCTCCAAAAGGGTATTATTAAATAATTATTGTAACTATAACAATATATTTTCCTTAAAGCAAAGGTACTATAAAATAAATCTAATCACTGTTGGCCAACTATCCAACATTATTATATACTATTTTCTTTCTTTAACATAAATACATAAATAGTGATCTAAGGTGCAACATTATCATTCTTGTCCTTATAGAGAAATCTCCGCCTAAAACAACCAATAGAATTTATAATCAATACTCCAAATAAATTCAAGCAACTTTAAAATACTTTTAAAAATATTTAAAAGTTTATTTTATCATTAAAATTTCAATTACTAATATTCTCTAGCATAGTATTACTATACTAGTCATGAAAACCCATAGAACTCCATTAATAACAAACTTTTTAAAATTCCAGCAACTTATAAATTATTAAAACTCCCCTTAAACATTCTTAAATTCATAAGTTAAATCAATTTCATAGTTTATAACATGCTACTATGATTTTCCAATATTTAACACCCTAAAATCCATGCTTTGATAATTAAAATTAATAATCAAATCTGAATTTTTATTCTTTAAATACATAATTTATATAATCATAGATTCATCATTAAGACCGTAAATTGAAACTTCTAATCATAATTAGTACTAAAACAAATCATAAAAATGTAACCTTTAATCAAAACTTGAGGAAGCAGAAAAGTAATTCAACCAACACAAGAAAGAGAACAAGGAAGAGGATGTCGGCCAAGGACCAGCAGCTGCGGCGCCGACAGCTTAGTGACGGTGGTCGGCGGCGAATAGTGGCGGTGGTGGAGTTGTGGTGTTTCTTGGTGAAGAAGAAAGTGTTTCTTGAAAAAGAAGAAAGGAAGAAGGAAGAGGAAAAACACATGAAAGGAGAGAAAGAATAGGTGGTCGGTTTTCTTGAGTGGGAGCACTACTACAAAAAAGGGCAAAAATAACTGTTAAATAAGGCTTTACATAACAATTTTGAGGTGTTATCCAAGTCAATGTAATGTAAAGTAAACATAACACCTGACGAAAGTGTTATGTTTGCCAGAGAAAACATAACAGTTATTTACAATACATTTTATGCCATTAGATAACACATTTTATAAATAAGTGTTATGTTTGCTATTTATATACAACACTTATCCTGAATAACTGTTATGTTTTCCTATAATATATATAACATATATTACCTATAACTGTTATCTATTATATATTTTTTAAAATAATGAAATTATCATTTCACGCATATATTATTGGCCGTAGGCAGCACGCATACATTGACAGTACAATACCTGTATCTGTTGTATAATAATACTCAACCCATAAGATCTTAACCAATAAATTGAATTGATACTCCAAACTTCAAAAATTCTTTATATTACAAAATAATTCAACTAATATTCATAAATATAAACTTCTAAATTAAAAAAAACTACTATATATATACATATCAATATTAATATAAATCATAAACAAGATCAAATTTATCCTATATATAGCCACATCCACATGATATCAATATCCAGATCCAAAAAAATAATGTATGTCCAAAAGTGGATTAAGGTTAAAAAAATTAGGCGAAAAGTTATAACTCATTCATCATTTGTGCTTCGTGTTGATCTCCGACATATGTAATCCACAACTCCCTGAGTTCATCAATTTTCTCCTGAAAATAGTTTGGACCAATGCCTTGATAGTACTACAATAAAGGTAATTACAAAATAAGTACTCATATACAAAAACTTGAAAAGTAATTAAACTTTATAATTAATCATGCACAAATTAATATATATATATCATAATCACAAATCTCTCCTCTCACTTTTTAATTTCTAGAGACCTATCATGCATTCATGCTAATCCCTATTCCCTACACTACAACATGCAATTACAACACGATGATCACCACTCAAACCAAATCATCCTTCAGCATCACCTATTAGCTACAACAACACATCATCACACACTAGTCACCTAATCAAAAAACCACGCCACATCACTTGGCATCTTCATCAATAATCCCACCTATACTCCATACAAATCCTACCCCGCACACTATCACGCCCATGATCTTCATCACCGACCACATAATATTCATCATCTAACCTTCATCCTTATCAGGAATAATAATCAAGTATTTTCAACCAATTTATCCAAATTGCTCTTCATATCTATAATATAATATAGATATTAATCTACAGTCTAAATAATTCGTAATCATATAGAAATTTAAAAAAGCCAAATTATAACTAATGTTCAAGTACCTTATCAGGAATAACTAGTCGTCTCAACTGTACCGTCTCAAGCATGTAGCGACACACATAATATCCACAGTCTAGAGTACTAAGCGGTTGACGAGGGCACTATACACAAGAAATCACAAATACTTTAATGTAGACAATGAAAAATATTTTTGTGTTATCAAAATAATGAAATGAAAGTCAGATACCTCTATTTGATTCCATCTAATTTCGGGATTCTTTTTAATCTTCTTGATATCTTTTCGATGGTACGTGCTAAATTTGATAATTCTCCTATGTGTTCATAACAAGTTTAGGCAAATAATAAAATAGTATATTAGTAATAAAATATTAAATAGTCATTCAAGACTTACTCATTGATGATCTTTTTAGCAAATGGCCGAACTTCATTTTCTACTCTTGCTGGATCTAACCAATACACCAATCCGTTCCAAGGACTAATAATAGCTAACATCCAATGTTTACTATATAATTGAATAAGTTAAGATGAAGAAAACAAAATCATTACAAATTTAAATAACACCCTAACTTTTGTACTCAAATAATAATTCATAAAGACTAAACACAACACTTACTTCTCATTATATGGTGCAAAAAAGAGTTGATTGATATTTTTGCCATCATTAGATGCAAAGATACAAGCCAAATAATCAGATCGTGGATCTCCTTCTTCAGTTGTCGTTGGTATCAAAGGACTTTCGCCCCTTTGCCATTAACCTGAAATGATGACAAAATTAAATATCATAATGATGTACATATTTAACTTTAAAGTCCTTTAATCAAAGTTCTAAGTAAATATTTAACTTTAAAGTGCACTAGGATCAAAGCATAGGATCTTGCAAAGTTGACTTCATTTTGCTCTATGGAGTACATTTTGCTTACTTTCTAGGAATTCACATAATGAATTTGGTAACACATAAAGTTCTTGGAAGTTTACTGTAAATGTTGTAGGTTTCTAGCCACAATCAGAACCATTCATAAAGAAAGACGAACATGACAATTTTTAGGAAACAAAAATAATAAATAATAAAGCTATCAAGTAGGAAAATATCTCATGATCACATGATTAAAACTCACGCCCAACGAAATTGACCACTAACAACTACTATGCTGACAACTACTATGCTAACAACTTTGGTTAACTTCCTGAGAATCCTAATATCCACTCGGTTACTAAAAGACGACTCATGCTCCTAATTGTAAGCTATAGAATTTTGGAATCACTTAACTCAACTAACACTCTGATCTATAACTCTGTAAGAGGTGTTAAATTTTGATGTATATTCATTATGCAGACCTATACTGAGGTTCGTGAGAAAGATCACTTTCTACAGTACTGGGATTACGTTAAAGAACAAAAGCTTGAAAAGGCTAACAAAATCACAAAAGACGAGAGTGACTAATACTTCGCATCAGCAGTGAGTATAGGTGGTTTGACTTCTCTAGAATGTATTGCTATCTTCAGGCACAAATTTAGCCCAATGCCATGATTATGAGACTAGCTACCTCTTCATCAGCTCGCCAAAAATATAATATGCTCTCTCTCATCAGCAAGCATGGACCGATAAATAATATATCAAATGTAGTTTTTATCTTCATACTGCCAATATTTGTTGGGTTATCCAACCTCTTCTGTGTGAGTTTTTTCTTTTTCATTCTTCTTTTTACGCGTGCAATATACTTTTGCAACTGTATGCAGCTAGCAATCATAATCTTCTAGTGAGCTAAATAATGGTTTGGCCTAATACCTCATGTAATGATCTTGCTGATATTGAAAAAGATGCCACCAGGACTTGGGTGATTGACAAGCCTAACATCACAAGGACCCGAAATAGGCCAAGAAATGAAAATTCTCTAGAAGTAACACATTCAAAAAGATATAAACTAGACCAAGAAATGAATATCATATTATTGACAAAAAAACTACAGTTTATATTTTCTTTGACCCAATCTCCACAAAACTTTCTCAAGAAATATCCAGCATCAAATCAGATGCTGATCTAAACTATAAAGTATCCACACGAATTGTTGATGCTAATCTGAACTGAAATTAAATTGCATGTAACCTACAATGTTACCAACTGCTCTAATAATCTCATTCACGGTGATAATTTGATCACATAAGAGGGATTCAAGACCGGTTCTAGTAGTTATAGGGGCATAGATAGATTTAGTGGTGATGATGCTAGAGAAAAAGTCAATGAATTTATCAGTAATTTCATTTTTGTTGGTACAGATTTTCCTAACCTCATTTTTAATTTGGATAATCTTGTTTTTATTTCTTCTAATGGTGGTAGAAAGATGGAAAAAAAAAAGTATTTAGATCCCCCTCAATTGACTAATTACTTATAACCCTCAATGCTTAGAATAACTCTTCTTGATTTAGGATTTCTTTATAGTTTTTTAAATAGATCTTCCTCTAGATTCGACAATGAAGTGTTGTTTATGTTGTTTTCAATGGCTGTTTGGGTCCCCTGAATTCTTTCAAAAAAATTATGTTCTTTTTATTAAGGGAAACTTCCTTAGGTACCCTTGAGTTTAGCGTAATATCCAAATTACCCATCACATTTGGGAAATTCTTTAGATAACCCTGAGGTTTGTATTTGGGTGTCAAAATACCCTTACTATGGAAGGAACGCTAACGCTTTTAGGTTTTTCCCTCTCTCTCCCAAATTTTCCGTCTATCCTCCCATCATCCTCCATTGATGAACCTCCAAGATTTCTCTCTCCTCCCACCATCCTCCATTTATGAAATTCTAAACCTCAAAATTTTCTCTCTCCTCCAACCATCCTACCTCTTTTTTATCGGTACCCAAAACAAACCCATTCACCACCTGCACCGTCACCTGACTGTCGCCCCATCGGCGAACATCACCTGCACTGTCACAGTGCCGCCAAGTCGTAGCACCACCCACCCACCTCCCCCTTTCTTTTTCATTGCTCATCCCGTCATCTCCCACCACTCTCTCCTCACTCTCTCTCCTCTTCGCAGACCACCAGCACCACCAAGCTCTTCTCGCCACTGTTGCCTCCTCCTTGTCATCCTATAGCCGCTGCGAACCATCACCCCTCTTGCCAGCCGTGGAGCCTTAAGCAAGCAGGGCGAGAGAGAAAGAAGAAGGAGGCAAGCAGGGCTCTAACAGTGCTCCGAGGGGTGTTGTTGTTCTTGCGGTGCACTGACGAGGGTGCGTAGGTGGTGCGTTGGTTTTCCGACGGTGTTTCAAGTCAGAGAAAAAGAGGAGATGTGGGGTGAAGAAGATTGGAGGAGAGATGAAGAAGACGAAGATGGAGAGGAGAGAGGAAAAAAATTAATGGAGTTAACCTGCCGTCATTAGTAAGGGTATTTTAGACCCAAACACAAATCTCAGGATATGCGAGGAATCCCCAAATGTAAGGGATAATTTGGGAATAACACTAAACCTTAGAGGTACTTGAGGAATTTTCCCTTTTATTAATGTTAGGGAAGTGATTTTTAGCCCAATGCATTAAGGACATAGAAAGCTCAGAGAGATATGTTTTTATAATCATCCTTATCCTTAGGCCAATTTTCCTCTATAACTAATGAGTCGCATTTGTATAGTATTTTAGGTACATTTTGGTTGCATTTTTAGGCTTTTACTTCAATGTATTTGCATTAGTTATGGCTTTCGTGCTCTATTACGTCCCGTTTGTGCTTTTTTTAAAGTTTCAAGTGCTTTCATATTCATTTAGATGCTTCCAGAGTGTTTAGTGCCGATTTTGATGGTTGTTGAATGGCTTATGTGGAAGACGAAGTGTTTGAGCCGAAAAGGTCGCAACACCATCTAGCACCTAAAGTGTATAAATCACTCGTATACATACCATGCACCCACATAAAGAAGATGCAAGTGCCCTTCAAGACTGCTAGCCCGCAGCTGGATTCTGTGCCTGCGGGACTTTATGCGATGCACTATCCCACGCTCGCAGCTGCTACCTTACACCCGCAAGACTTGACACGCTATGCAGCCCTACCCCTGCATGTCTTGGCTTGTTTAGGCTACGAAGTGTCCGATGGCCGGTTGGCGATTCCCGCGCATACATGCTTAGCTCGTTAAGGCTTTGAAGTGTCTGTTGGCCAGCGAGCAATTCCCACTCTAGCAGGATTATGCACACCACCCGAGCCTAAGGCAGCTAGCGAGCATCTCGCATTGATGCGTGTAGATGTTCGTCGACTTATAAGTCGGATTTTATTACTTCTATCCCTTATTTTATTTTATATTTTATTGTATTTTAGAAAATAGGGAAGTGCAAAAACTCAAGAGAACTTTTTATTTTCTTATTCACGTTCTTATATGGCTTAGTTAGTTCTTGTAAACCCTAACTATTTTCTCCATTAATTAAAGTTTCGGGTATTTTGATTTCTCTTCTTCTTTTCATTGAATCATGTTATTACTTTATCATTCTTTCCTTTTTTTAGAATTATTATTCGTCATAGTTTTATTCACATCATGAATTTAGGTTTAATTATTGTAGTTTTGTTTGATTTAATTATGAGTGAGTAGTTTAATTCAAGGGTTTGAAGGAATTCATTAATGTTTAAAGAGATTAATTTGTGAAGTGTTAATAATTGTTGGAATATGCTATTTCCTATTTTTTGAATGTATTGCTTGTCAATTCGGTTTGGCCAGACTTGACTCATTAAGTTAGGCAATGTTAGATTATGCGCTAAGAGGTAGAAATCTAAATTTTAGGCTTCTATCAATTGGTAAGAAATTTCTAATAAATAGCAAGAGTCTGTTTGGTTGGTGTTCTAAGGGGGACTTTGATTCGAGAGTACTTGTTTCCCTAGATAGTTTTATTCTAGTAATTATTGTTTGATTCATGCTTTCAACCCTATGATGCATTTGTAGTGAACATATGCCCTAGCTTGATCATTCAATTTGTCATTGTTCATTCTTGGACTATTTTTGCGTTGATTAGTTCGTAGTTAAAACCCACAACTATTTGGTTACCCTTTAGTCTAGTTTCTATGTAGCAGTAAAGAGCAATGTTTCCCTATAGATACGATCCTGACCCACCCGGGAAATTTGGGTGGTGGTTCCCCCTCTGAAGCTTATTAAGTCAGGTATCACGAGTGTAAAGTAAAAGTAAAGAGAGAAAGTGAGAGAGAACTTCTGCAAAGTATGTGCACACTTTTCAAAAAAGTTACCTTTCTCCTGATTTTCAAGGGCTATTTATAGTGTTGGGGTCTTGAATGCTGCCATTTGAGGTCACCTTAAAATGAGAGTACCTGATTGGCCAGACAATCAAACTTCGACATGTGGCAGGCAATGATTGGATGGTAAACAGTAGCCAATCATATGCAACCGTTTTTGGGATTTGAGCCTGGATATTATATCAGGCCAAAAAGGTTGACTTTTACCCTTTCTCAGGAAAACTCGGAGTTTTAACCTCTCCTTTTTACTCCTTTGGGGGGGGGGACACGTGGACGCTCTGGATGGATCCACGTGTCTCCTGAGGAGCCGTTTGATTTATTTAGGCTACAATATTTTCCCGTAAAAGGGGATTTTACTGTTGGCGCCAAGACGATTAATACCCTTTTACTTAAGGAAGTTACCTAATTTTCAAAAAGAGGCAAAAATGCGCCATTTCGAAGGTTTTATCGGTCATCTTTAATCGGTTTTTAATTTAACGGTTACTTTTAACCGGTGTTGAAGGTTTTTTCACTCCCTTATATATATGTGCTTTTGTCCATTCTGAAATTATTCCACACGTTGAGAGAAGTTTTTAGAGAGATAGAGTCTGCCTTATTTCTGAATTTCTAGAGAAAGCGTGGGTTTGTCCAGCTTCCACTTTCTCCAGCGAATGTCCGAGTCGCTCATTAGGTTTCCCTTTTTCTTATTTTCTCTCCTTTGTTTTTTACTTTTTTTTTTATAGAAAATCAATAAAAATGAATTCCTCTTCTTCGTCAAATAAACCCAGCCGTTCAAGAGTTTTCCTTGACGCTAGAACCGATAGCTTTTATTCTTCGGCACATTCTAGGGTTAGGTTTATTCTGGCCGGTAATGCATGTCTTTTTTATGGAATTGGACGACAAAGTCAGATGATCTAGTCTTTACCAGTGCAGGGTAATCTGACGCGCGTCAAGCAAACTGCCTATCTTAGACGTGGAATTCTACTCCCGACCTCTAGCGTTGAGATGGAGGCATCAATAGGACGAGTTCCCGAGGACGGGGAATGTGAGACTCAGAGTGCACGACCAGTGCCCGAGCATTCTTCTCCTTGTAGCGTCCAAGAAGAGGCGATGGAGCAAATAATCCCAAAAGCTAATCCGTCTGGGAGGGACATTTAGATGTGTGAAAATGATAATAATGAGGGTGAGTCTAGCTCCTATGATGACTTGGACCACCCCTCTACCATTTCGTCATAAACTAGAAGACATTTAGGTCCCCTTTTTGATCCACAATTTATTTTGGCCAATAATAACTGGCTAGGGAAAGTGGGCACTAACCCTAGTCACCTGTCTTCCGTTATGCCCATGTCGGGCTACACTTTTGTCATTCCATATAAGGATGATACCATTTTGAGCTCCCCAAGCGGCCACTTTGTCGTTTATCGACTAGCCTTTGACGCGCGTTTGAGATTTCTCCTTCACCCTTTTGTCGGCCGATTGCTACAGTAGTATCACAGTGACCCCGTACACATAGCAGAATATTCTAACCTTTCTTGCCGTCTGCGAGTTGTGGGGTGTTTCTCCTTCTTTGACGGCCTTCACCTAGATACATTATGTATCTAAGGTCCTGCGAACAGTAGAAGGATGAAAATCACCTTAAGCGAATAATAATGAGCATTCTTCTCCTTGTAGCGTCCAGGAAGAGGCGATTGAGCAAATAATCCCAAAAGCTAATCCGCCTGGGAGTGACATTTAGATGTGTGAAAATGACTATAATGATGCTGATTTTCATCCTTCTCACGTCTTGGGATAAGACGTCAAGATGCACGCGCGGAAAGCCGAGTTCCTATTCGTTCAGGCTCCCAATGAAGTCGTTGCTAGGCGCTACTGTTGTAATAGCCGGACAGCAACGAACA